>NC_081408.1:0-300000 GCF_030272615.1 Cryptomeria japonica | reverse complement strand
GAGGATACCTTTCATAATCAAAGCACCATCAAGCACTATCCCCACTGCCCCCTCAAGGCTCACAACTCCACCATCACCAATGTCACTCATCCCATCCACAGCAGTCATCACATCAATAAAACCATTCATAGCAGCAACTATATTGGAACCCGTAGTAGCATCTATGGCACCAGCCGTTCCAATAGAAGCCACTAAATCAACACTGTCGATACTTCCAGTGACAAAACCTTTAAACCCTATCACAGTTCCTGCAGCACCGATCACCTCAAAGGTACATAAACCAATCACACCTGCAGTATTCAACTCCAGCGACATCCCAGTATGGTATAGCAATCGGATGCTGGAAAGTGATTCAGAGACCGACTCACATGAGTGGGAATTTGATTCTGTACAGCTTAACACTTCAGATGAGGAAGACACGTCACCACCTCCGCCATGCAAAGACATTCCTGTTTACGGAGAAGCACAGATAAAGACCACTTGGGTACCTGAGCTGGAAACATCTTCCACAGACCCTACGTCTCATCCTACGCCGGATTCTGATAGGGAGAGTACCATCAACGACCTTCACCACACTGTCTTAACCCTCACTGATACATCTCCCGCACTTAACTTAATCGATGAAGTAATGCCCATTATCCACCCTGAACTCATCGAATGGAACCAACCAAATCCCCCATGTCTTGACCTCTTCCAAAATGATGAGGCTATCATTGACTTTTTGGAATTAAGGGATAATCTACCAAGCGGGGATCACAAAGCTGGATTCGCCATTGAACTTAATAGCGCAGCATACTTCAGGGCGGATGCCAAACCCTTCAGCTGCAAAAATATAACATTAAAACATGGATCTTCTAGTGAAAACCACACTGTGGCACTGTTTGATCCAACAAAAGTAAAAAGAAAGAGCGTATCCAACGGTGAAAACCTCTCTGAGGCGCCGGAGGATGAAGGGTTTGACATTCTCCCTGCTAGTACACAACAGGAACGATCGACGATTCTCATTGAGGAGACTAAAGAATACAATGTGGGGACTCCTGAAAACCCTCATATCATACATCTGGCATCTCTTCTCACTCCAGAGGAACAACCTCAATTTATAGAGTTCTTCCAACAGCGTCAGATCAACTTTGCATGGTCATATGCAGACATGCCTGGGCTTGATCCTGATTTAGTCATGCATCATCTCACAGTAGCAAAAGGAGCCAAACCTGTCAAGCAGAAGCTTCGTAAGATGCATCCTCAGATTGCCGTGCTAGTCAAAACAGAACTCAAGAAACTCCTGGATGTTGGTTTCATTAGACCAATTGATTATGCAGAATGGATCTCCAACATTGTACCAGTTGGCAAACCAAAAGGGGGCATCCGCATTTGTACTGACTTCAGAGATCTAAATAAGGCATGTCCTAAGGATGATTTCCCTCTACCAAATATCGACATCATAGTGGATTTGACAGCAGGACATGCCATGCTTTCACTCATGGATGGCTTTTCAGGATACAATCAAATAAAGATCGCACCAGAGGACCAACATAAGACAGCCTTCACATGTCCATGGGGCACATACTGCTGGAATGTAATGCCTTTTGGTCTAAAGAATGCAGGAGCGACCTATCAAAGAGCAATGACCACCATCTTCCATGACATGATGCATACTATGATGGAAGATTATGTGGATGATTTACTAGCAAAATCACTTACTAGAGAAGGACATCTTCACATCTTAGATAAAATATTTGATAGACTGGAACAGTACCATGTTCGACTCAACCCAAAGAAATGTGTCTTCGGAGTGACCTCCGGGAAGCTTCTAGGATACATTGTCTCAAGCAAAGGTATTGAGGTCGATCCAGCAAAGGTTAAGGCAATAATGGACATGCCACCTCCAAAGAATATCAGTCAGCTAAGAACACTACAAGGACGGCTTCAATCTATCCGCAGATTCATTGCACAATTGGCTGATAAGTGTCACCCATTCACACACCTGCTACACAAGAACATCCGCTTTCAGTGGGATGACAGATGCCAGCAAGCATTTCAGGCGCTTAAAGACTATCTCATGAATCCACCATTGCTGATGCCACCAGATCCAAGTAGACCATTATTGCTCTATATCTCAGCAACAAGTACAGCATTGGGTGTACTACTGGCACAACATAATGCAGAAGGAAAAGAGTGTGCTATTTACTACATCTCTCGCACACTTGTGGGCTATGAACTCAATTACACACCTATTGAGCGAGCTTGCCTAGCAGTAATCTTGGCAGCCACTAAACTGAGGCACTATCTGTTAACACACAAGGTGCAACTCATTGCAAAGATTGATCCACTCAAGTATTTACTTAACAAAGCAGCATTGACAGGTCGCTTAGCTAAATGGGTAATGATTCTAAGTGAATTCGACATCGAGTATGTGGACCGTAAAGCTATCAAAGGTCAGGTCATTGCAGATCAATTGGCCGATGCACCACTCATAGGCGATCATCCTCTCATTTCCAATTTTCCAGATGAAGAGATATTCATGATCACAGAAGCACAACCATGGAAACTATATTTTGATGGTTCATACACTAGGCACGGCTCGGGGGCAGGCATTCTGTTTATCACACCTCAAGGTGATAGCATCCCGAAGTCTTACAGGCTCACATTTCCATGCACAAACAACATAGCAGAGTATGAGGCCTTGATCACAGGACTCAGGTTAGCCGTACAATGGAAATTACAAGAACTACAAGTATATGGCGATTCCCAACTAGTCATTCGACAAGCAACAGATGAATATCAGACCAAAGATGATAAACTCATGCCATATAAGCAAATGGTGGACACTCTAAAGACATCATTTACTACTATCACTTTTGAGCAGATACCAAGAGATAAGAATCGAGCTGCTGACGCCATGGCTACCATCGCATCTCTACTAGATCTTCCACAGAATTCAACACGCTACGAGTTCTTGGTAGAACAACTTTGGATCCCCGCTTATGATATCCCCGAATCTGAAATAATATGTTGCCTTGTTGGTTCTGAATCCCCATGGTATGGTGAGTTCTACACCTATCTTCGCAATCACACCCTTCCTCCCAACCAATCAAATAACCAACGTAAAACCTTCATTCGCCAAACTGCTCGATATACCATTATTGCCGAAACCCTATACCGACGCGGTCTTGATGGTACTCTCCTTCGATGTCTAGAACAAGGTGAGATAACAAAGGCTTTGGAAGAGGTACATGAAGGAATTTGCGGGACTCACTCAAGTGGTCCATCACTAGCCAAGAAGATCATGCGAGCTGGATACTATTGGCCATCTATGGAAAAGGATTCCTACTACTTTGTTAGGAAGTGCAAAAAATGTCAAGTTCATGGCGACCTAATACATGCACCAGCTCAAGAACTGCAACCAATCACAACACCATGGCCTTTTTGTCAATGGGGTCTTGATCTTGTGGGTAAAATCCATCCATCTTCATCCAATGGCCATAAATTCATTATTACCGCCACCGAATATTTCACCAAGTGGATCGAAGCTGTTCCACTTACCCAAGTCACCGGCAAGCAGATCGCCTCATTCATCCTCAATTACATCATCTGTCGGTATGGTGTGCCCATGTCCATTGTCACAGATAACGGTCTTCCTTTCAAAAATCAGGATGTCCGTGAGCTTTGTGAGAAATTTCATATCCAACACCGCTTTTCCACTCCCTATTACCCACAAGGCAATGGTCAAGCCGAAGCATCCAATAAAAACATATTGAGGATCCTAAAGAAGACAGTCAATGATGCCGGTCGTGATTGGCATGTTCAATTGAATCCAGCGCTATGGGCATATCGAACTAGCATTCAAACCCCTACAGGTGCAACTCCTTATTCATTGGTCTATGGTGCAGAAGCTATCTTGCCTATTGAGGTCGAGATACCATCATTAAGGGTTTCCTTGCACAATCTCATTGATGATGACGCATACAGAGTCTCACGCCTTCAGGACTTGGAGCTACTTGATGAGAAGCGACAAGCTGCATACAACCATCTCAAAGCCTATCAGCAGCGCATGAGTAGAAGCTACAATCACCGAGTTAGACCTCGTACATTTGAGGTAGGTGATCTTGTTCTTCGAGAGAATCCTCGCAACCAACCAAACAGAGAACATCAAGGCAAGTTTGAATCAAATTGGCTAGGCCCATATGTTGTCACTGTTGTATTTGGGTCCGGGGCATATCAGTTGGCTACATCAGACGGAGAACCGCTCGCAGATCCAATCAACAGCATGCACCTCAAACGGTTTTACACATAAGCTGTACAGAGCATCAGGCTCCCCTGCCTATCAGAAAATACCAAAAAACATTCAGAAAAATGTCCTGAAGAAAATATAAAAACATTCAAAAAAGTAAAGAAAAATCATGCATCCAAACGGTGAACAACCACTCCGGTGGCACCTTGGGTAAGAACGATGGTGAAAACCTGGCAAACAGGCGCCACTCGTAAAGGCTATGGCTCCATTATCTTTCAGACTTGTGGCGATCACATCTACTTCATACATACATCCATCCATCCATCAACCATGGCTTGTTATTCCTCTGCAATTATGATAGTACTCCATACATCTTGCATCCCGCTTTTTCATAGTCATGTCTAAAACTGGGGGCAATGCCTTTAACCTATTGATGGAAGTGGATTCTACATTGTCTTATGATTCATTAAGTTCTTCATTCAAACAATCATCAAAAATCCAAAAACATTCAAAAATATCTCGCAAAAATACCAAAAACATTCAAAACAATTCAAAATCCAAAAACATCGACAAAACCATTGAAAAATCACACAAAAACATGGCAACACCTTGTACATACTCATCCATGCAGATACCAAAACAAACATTGCGACAAACTACTCACACAATGACCATTTACCAAACAACCACACAATCCACATCAACAATCCAAAACTGTCTTTAAAACAAGGATGCATCCTTCCTTACCAAAACAAAGACAAGATGATGTTTTCTTTGACAAGAAAATTCTGTTAGGCTGTCAAATACTTGGTTGATTTGTGAGTAATTCATTTGTTTATCTGTATCGGGATCTTTTCAACATTGTTTTGTATCGTTTGTGCATTATTTCCGATGAAGTTCTGGGGCATGTACTAATGGTGTCTACGTGGGAAGTTCACCAAGTTACGTGATCTTATGCCAAATGCAGTCATAGATCACTACGGCTTGCTGACTACAGCGTATATCTCGACCATATGAGCATGAACCATTACCAAGGATCCATATTCTTTATTCTTTATGTATATATTGTTTGTTTACAGGTACAATGCTCATTCTTTGGTTCCTCCTCATCCAATTTGGATAAAGGTTTTTATTTCTTAGTACGGTATGCACTTGTCTCAGGATATGATCAGCCTAAGATCAAGGAGGACGATCCAAGTCATGCATGAAAGGAGATAATCCTTATCTGTTCCGCAAGCAATACTCAGGTCAACTTGATCCATTATATCAAGTTGCTTGTATTAACTTGCTATATCAAATCCATGTAAGAAATACTCTGGTCATCTTGAATCATTATGTCAAGATGCTTGTATTCTCTTCCAACATTTTAAAGCTCAATGATGAAAATAGAGCACTATGGATCGTCATTCCATCTCATCTGTATATACTGCATTCCGTTGCATTCCAACCATCCATACATTCATAATAGCCGCATATCATGCATACATAGTCATAATAATGCATACTCTATTTTCCTCTTCTTCCATAGGAATGAGTCATAGGTCCTCCATTTCTTCTAAACATCGAACCCCCCCAACCCTCCCCATCTCAATAATCAACATCACATATCCTTCATCATGTCCCAATCAACCTAATCAAGCCACGTTCATCACCATCCATCTCTAAATAGGAGGGATTGTGTTTCCTATCCTAAGTCATCCAATAAGTCAAGAAAGTTACTCTATTTTGCACAGATACATCGACTCCCACACACCTAGACTATCAACAGATACTCTGATCAAGTATCTTCGGGTCTCAATAGGTAATCGATCATGGTAATCCTAGACTACATCAGGCATTTATCATAATGACCTAGTCTCAACGGGGCTGCCATGATTCCCCACAACCATCCATCACACGCACACACTATCAATTGATCAACCAATCAAACACAATCCACTGGACAATTACATCAATTGTCTACGTCTCAACGAGTATTTTGCTTCATATACCTTGACTTCATTGGGCAATTACATCAATTGTCTAAGTCACATCAGGTCACTTTGATTCACTTACTCAGACTTTATCATGTCCAAGCAACCAACTGACATCAACTGTCACGCTTTGACTTGACCGGGGCAATTAAACCGATTGCACCAGATTGTCCAACCAATTTTGATCAATTGTAGAGCATCAATCAAAACCCCACACTACATCTGCTATGTATCTCTTGCATGACCTCAGGGTACTCGTTGGCTTGTTGTTTCTTCATATTCACTCCATTTTCTCCCATTCTTTCATCATTAGTTCTAATTTCTTCTATTCTACCTCCCCTCCGCTTTTCATTCTTTTTCGAGAGATCGCCCGATTTTTCAAAAATATTCGGCCCATCCCTCGAGGGGGCATACCACCCATTAAATTTACATTTTATGGGGCATTTCTTCACACCTATTTTTCTTTCTTTGAAACAACGCGATAAACCGCACCGTCTCAAAGAGGGGCAAATGTAGTCACATAAATCTGTCCACTTAATTAAATGAATACTTAGTATTTATTTGATTATTTAACCATCAATTAATAATTAATTAAATTAATATTTAATTAATTCATCTTAACCCTCTTCTCCTATTAATTAAATAAATTATTCAATTTATTTGATTTAATTCACTTAACCAAATTCAGACCATTAATTAAATAAATAAATCATATTTATTTAATTAAATCTTCTCTCACATTTAAATAAATTAATATTTATTTAAATCCCCCAAAATCCCACCTCTCACATTTAAATAAATAAATCATTTATTTAAAATCACCTTTATCCTCCACCCACTTGCATTTTCCTACAAATACAAGTTGCACAATTATTTTAAATAAATAATTTATTTAAATCACCTTTATCCTCCACCCACTTGTATTTTCCTACAAAAGCAAGTTGCACAACTATTTTAAATAAATTATTTATTTAAAATCCTATTTATCCTCACCCACTTGAAACCTTTAATGGTTTCCCTTAAAGTAGTCAAACTTGATGGCTTTAAAGTCTTCAAACTTGATGGCTTCCTTCTATAGTCTTCTTAAGACTTTAATGGTTTTCCTTAAAGTCTTCAAGCCTTTAATGGTTTCCCTCAAAGTCTTCAAGCATTTTAATGCTTTATCTTCTTTTTCTCATTTAAATAAATTAATATTTATTTAAATATTTATCCAAATTCAAATTACACCATTTAATTGAAATAAATGATTTTATTTTAATTGAAAATACCAAAATTTCTCCCACTTGCATTTTCCTACAAAATCCACTTGTATGCCTAAACCCCTTCTAGATTCTTCTAAACCCTTCCTAATTAGCCTAATCCATCCCCTAAATATTGTCACATTCCTAAGCAAATTGGAGTCACTTCTCAAAGACTCCAAAGTCTTTGAAAAGCAATTAATGCTTTGTGTGTTCAACAAATTAACCCTCAAAGTCTTGGATAACCTTTGAAAGCTTCCAACCTTCAACCACTTAATCCCCAAAGTCTCCAATAACCATTAATGGTTAATTCAACCCTCCCACATGGTTAAAACATTTGTTTTGACTCAACCTCTACCCAACCCAAAGGTCTCATCAGGCCATTAATGCTTTGACCATGATTATCTCTTAAACATTTGCACAAAGGTTTATCCTTGGAT
This sequence comes from Cryptomeria japonica, assembly GCF_030272615.1. NCBI lineage: Eukaryota > Viridiplantae > Streptophyta > Pinopsida > Cupressales > Cupressaceae > Cryptomeria > Cryptomeria japonica. Next base: position 292,118 of record NC_081408.1, on the reverse strand, counting down.
TAACTCTTAATCCAATGGGTAATCTTAATTTAGACTTGACCCTTACCTTCTAGATAACCATGAGGTTTTCTCAGGCCTTTAATGCCTCCAACCTCTTCTCTCAACCCAATCCTATGTTGAAACTTGTCACCATTTTATTGGTGCTAATTGTGCACATGGATCCCCAACTTTCAATCCTAACCCTTGTTAAGATTGCTCAATCTTAACCCTTCATTTCCCTATTTCTTCTATAAATAGAACCCTTCTCCTCAAGCAAAAGGAGAAGCATTTTAGAGTATTGTTGTTATACTGGCATTAGCATAGAGCTTTTTCATAGCATCACTATCTACTCTAGCATAGTATTTAGCTTTTCATTTCATATTTGAAGCTTAGTATTAAATCTCAATCCTCCATAAGCATCCATAGTGCAAAAAGCTGCTGAGAGCTACACTCATTTGGGACTTGGAGAGGAGAGGAACAAGGGAGGAGCAACTATGAGCATCTTGATTAGCTATTTCATTTTATGTTTATATGCTTTCTATTTCATGCTTAATATCTCTCTTGATATGCCTGTTTAGGATAATCTTTTGTTGCTAACACTAACGTTTGTTTCTTGTGCTCTTGTGTGTGTTTCCATCAAACAGGTTTTCTAATCCTTTTTGCAGAGCATCAAATACATACTAAAATAAAACATTATTTTACCTTCATGGCTTATGTCTCATTGTGTCCTAACTCCACTATTCCTGGTTGCAGATGGTGTGCTCTCAAACAATGCACTGTTAGCTTCCAAGATGGCATATGAAGAATGGACTGATAACTTGTAGTTAACTGATAGTATGATATGCAAAGCTACATGATTATGCTAAATGATACTATATGATAATATTGCTAAAATGATATTTGTTATTTGCTAATTGCTTCAAAAACTCACAGATGCATAAGATTGGCTTGAAAACTATTTTTTTGAAGACTCTCTTCCTTTTAATTGAAGCTCTTGGTTTTATAGACTTTGAGAGGATAAGATGATGTGGCTCAGATCAAGGGTCATGATCAGATCTGCAGATTTGAATGGTTGTGAGCAAAGGTGAAGTTTGAGAGAAAGGGGGAAGGAGAAGACAAGTGTCACTCATCTCACCTTGACTGGGTTGTTGACTGAGGGAATCTAGGGATGGTTGGAGGAAATTTAGGCATGGTAGGACAAGTGGACTCAAGTCCTTCCCAAGATGTAGGGGGTGTTGGAGAGAATATAGGAAATGGTTATGAAATGTGTGTACATACACAATTTCATTAATTTTGGAGGTTGAAGATAAATCATAAATTAATATTTAAGGAATATTAATTTCTTTAGCCACATGTTTGATGAGTTGGCAAAGGGAAGATGAAGTGGAGATGGAGGGTGAGTTAGAAAAAGGGATTAACTAATTTAGGAATTATTTAATATTTGAGACTATAGGATAGGAGAATAACTATTAAATATTAGATATTTAATTGTTTGGAGAAGATAATTAAATATTAGATATTTAATTAACTCGGAGGAGATAATTAAATATTAGATATTTAATTAACTTGATTAGAGGGATAATTAAATATTAGATATTTAATTAATTAAAGGAATAAGATAATTAAATATTAGATATTTAATTAACTTGGTTAGAGGAATAATTAAATATTATATATTTAATTAATTAGAGGAATAAGATAATTAAATATTAGATATTTAATTAACTCAGAAGAATAGGATAATGAATTAATTAATAAAATATTAGTTAATAGAAAGATATGAAAATGAATTAAATTAATTAATCTTTTCGAATTAACTATTTAATAGAAGAATAAATATTAAATAAATATAAAATATTTATTTAATTGCTCATAGCCAATTTTTAGGTGTATACATTTTGCCCCTCTTTGAAATGATGTTGAGATAGAAATTGAAAATCCAGATTGTGTGCCCCCTCAGGAGATTGATCATGAAATTGTCGAAAATTTTAGTGTGAATGATTAATCTCATGATAATGTGATAAGAAATTTAGTCAATTAAATTCATTTGTAAAAAACAAATTAAATTGCTCCATTGTTGAAATTAATTACTCTTGAAATAATAAATATAAAATTAACCAAGACTAATTTTAACTTCATTGTTATCCTTGTCAACTTTTGGAGAGAATATTCTTGTTGAGGTGGCCAAAATGGTGATTCCAGTGGAGTGTCATTGATTCAAGTGAGTTCGGCGATATCAGCAACCAGCGGAGTATGGGTATCCGGTATGTATCTTATCCCGAGCTTTGTTTTCAAGTTTTCGTTCAAAATTTCATGTTTTAGGCACTTTTTTTTGAATTTTTGAAAATTTTGAATTTTTTCGATTTTTAGATTAGCGCATTTGCAATTTAGTTTAGCGCATATGCAATTTTGGTTAGCGCATATGCTTGATTTAGCGCTTTTGCTTTGTATGTTAGCGCAAATGCATAGATTGTTAGCGCTTTTGTGTGTTTTAGTGCGTTTGTTTGATTTGTTAGCGCAAATGCATGAAATGGTAGCGCTTTTGCATAGAATAGCACATATGCTTAAAAAAATAGTGCTTTTGCTTATAATAGCGAATATGCATCGTTGTTTAGTGCATATGCTTGATAGGATAACGCTTTTGTTCAAAGTTGGTATTTTTGATAAGTGCGAGGTTTAAAATCACTTTTGATGATTAGATTTAACATGTGTAATACGCATTGTGGATGAAATAGAGTCTTGATTGCGTGATTGCATGATTGATAGATAGTTTTGATTGCTCAATCGAGTAGCTTTGAGTAGCTTGATTAATAAAGTAGCCCTAATTAGCTTGAGTGATAAATTGGATTATTGAGTAGCCGTATGTAGCTTGATTGATAGATTTGATGATTGATTAGCTTTGTTTAGCTTGATTGATAGATTTGATGATTGAATAGCTTGATTTGATTGATTGATAGCTTGATTTGAGTAGATCTAAAAAACCGATTTAGTTTCTGATGCAAGAGCTTAGCAGAGTTTTTTATCAAACTCAGTGATTGATAATAAACCATGGTTGATAGGTTTTAAATGATTTGATAGCTTAAGTTGCTTCAATTTGATTTGATTGATTGATTTGATTGGTTGATAGCTTGATTTAATTGATTGATTGATGATTGAGTCAGTTTGATTTGATTGATTGGTTGATGATTGAGTCAGTTTGATTTGATTGATTGTTTTCTTTGGAAAAACAGGAGAAACTTGATGTTCTCCAGTGTCGGGAGAAATTACCGGCCATACGTCATTTAGTTCCAGAGTTGTCCCAAGTTGAGATTAGACACATAGATGCCTGTGGTTTACGTCATTTATTGTTTATGCCAGAGATTACGCATAACAGAGGTTTGTTGACTGCATTAGCCGAGAGATGGCATAGTGAGCATAACACTTTCCACCTACCGACGGGTGAGATTAGTGTTACCCTAGAGGATGTTTATGGGATTCTGCATATCCCGATGACTAGGGAGCTAGTGCAGTACGATTATCAGGATCGCGTTGGGACTGAGGCTTGCAGAGTCATTTTTGCTAATGAGAGCATCAGTAGAGAAGAGATCCGATGGGTAGACATGGTGATGTACTATGAGACTCTTCCTATTATTCTTGTTGGTTTGATTTGTGGATTTATATGTCCTGATAGGCGATCTTGAGGTTTATCAGTTGGATGGGGTGAGGTTCTACTAAGTATGATGTAGCATCGTACATGATATGCTTGGGGTGTTTGTATGCTAGCACATTTATATCATGATCTACACCAGGTTGTGTATGATGAGAGTGCTAGTTTATCGACAAGATGTACTTTATTACAGATCTGGTGTTGGGAGCACATTGCTATTACTCGGCCTATCCATCACAGAGTTTGTGGAGAGAGGCAGCCATATGTTTATTTTTATGCAGGTATCGTTACTCAGCCCAAGCTGGGTAAGATGGAGTATTGGCGTTGGGTTCTTGATTCTTTAGATAGTATTATTTGGAGACCATATGTTGATTGTGAGCCATGGATGGATGATGCACAAACATTACCATTTATCATGCAGAGTAGATATCTCATTGGTCATACACCCTTCATTGTTGAGCGACAGTTGATTGGTCAGATTTTGAGACAGTTTGGTATCATTCAGCCTATGCCTACTGGTGTGATGATTTATGCTCGGCAATATAGAGATAGGCGAGATTGGGGACCATATTTATCATTTGAGATATCTTGTGCAGAGTTTGTTGCTACTCTGAGAGTGGCTTATGATATGAGATTACACATTCTTGATCCTGGGGTTACTGTAGAGTATGCTCAGTATTTATTAGCTCATCCATTTCCTCAGATTACGGATCCAACAGATCCTCCTCCTAACTCAGGAGATGACGATGATGATTCAAATGATCCTGTTAGCAGGAGACGGAGATGTAGACAAGAGCTTAGAGTTGCACATTTGGCTGGGAGAGGTGGAGATGATGGTGGGGATGGAGGTGGTGGTGGTGGTGGACCTAAACGGAGAGGACGTCGATTGAGAGTCCGTGGAGGACCATTTGGACCGGCTAGCAGGATTGATAGACCTTGTCCTATGGGTGGGAGAGATGTTGGATGGATTAGGAGGGATACTGGTAGGGTAGGGATGAGATCACCTAGAGGATTACCATTGAGAGGGGGTTGCGGGAGAGGTATTGATTTTGGACTGATTTAGCCAGATCCTAGAGTTATTGCAGCTCATGGTGGTGATGATGAGGATCCTGAGGATCATATTCCCCTTATTAGATGATGAGTTTGAAGAGTTACTCGGACTGAGGTTCCAGCAGTTGGACAGGTTGGTGGTGAGGGGATTGGGATTCATGCACCACAGCAGGATCTACCAGAGCGGGTTGCACCAATGCAGGATATGCCAGATGTAGTTATATCAGAGCATGATGTGCCAAGGCATGATACCATTGACAGTCTGAGAGCATAGATTGATCAACTTTGAGCACAGATACAGACTCTTATGATTGAGAGAGACATAGCTATTAGGAGACATCAGGATACTCAGGGTCTTCTAGATCATATTCAGCAGGTTGGATCAGGTGCTCTCTCAGCGGACACTGTTAGAGCATTATTTCGGGCCGGGAAGGAAACTTCCTACTGGCGACGACGATATGAGGAGGCAGCTGCAGAGAGCCAGAGAGCAGGTAGTTATCAGACCACCGTGTTGATGGACACTAGCAGTGGTGGGGTCATGGGACCTCCTCAGAGGAGTGGTGAGCATGGTAGACAGGCATCTGGAGGATCTTCTCGCCCACAACCACAAAGACAGATAGATTCAGGTGGTAGTGGTACAGGACAGTTGTGACTTGATTTGGAGCATTTGTATTGTTTATTTGATATCATTGTATACTTGGACTTTTATTGTTTTATGATGATCTATATGCAAACATGGATTCTATATGATGATGCTTTTTATTATGCATGTTACTTTATTTGATGATGTTCTATATGCTTATATTATTTTATTTTATGGATGCTTAGATGCTTGGATTAGATGGATGCAATGAGTAGATGAATAATTATATGATGATAATGACTTACATGATACAATGATAAATGTTTTTGCTTTGATTTTGATGATTTTGGATGCAAATGAAAATTATTACTTAACTGATGCAAATGCAAATGATCTATATGAAAATGCAAATGAATGATTGATTAATGTTTATGATGATGTACATACAAATGATCTATATGAAATGTTTCTTTTGAAATTTTTATGCATGCAACTAAATGATGAATGGAAAGATAATGCAAATAATAATGATACACTATATGGTTAATGAAATGCACTTAATTGAATGCACTTAATACAATGATAAAATGCAGCTAAAATGAAATGAATAATGATTAAAAATGAATGCACCTATAATGATTAAATGCAAATTGTTTTTATTTATCCAAGTATACTCAATCTTTATTTATGACCATTGACCTGCTAATGAAATGATATTCTTATAATGCAGCTAACAAATGAATGCTTATAATTCAAATGAATAATGAGCTAATGAAATGATCTAACTAAAATTTATACTGCCATTCTTCATATGCTATCTTGTAGCAGTGCTTGATTTCATCATTGAGCTTAAAAATATTGTAATAAAATACAAGCAACTTGACATAATGACTCAAGATGACCTGAGTATTGCTTACATGGATTTTGATATAACAAGTTAATACAAGCAACTTGATATAATGGATCAAGTTGACCCGAGTATTGCTTGCAGAACAGACAAGGAGTATCTCCTTTCATGCATGACTTGGAATGTCCTCCTTGATCTTTTGCTAATCATATCCTGAGACAAGTTCATACCGTAGTAAGAGATAAACCACAGATAGTAATTAAAGAAAATAATCATGCCCCGTCATAGCTCCTCTAGTCATGGACATCCTTGAGTTGCATAGAGTACATGATTAGTAAAAAATCAAGATATAAACACTGAATCTTGTATGTCATTCACATGTTCTTATGGTCATTAACTGATATAATCATCTTGATGAATGATCTTTGATAATCCTTTATAGCTTGTGGGTTGATTCTTCATTTTCTAAGTTTAACAATTCAGTTGTTGATGAGATGCCTTGATTGATTTGTTGCTTTTTTGCTTGTTATCTAATTCAAAACCCTAGATGTTTTTGGTTTTGTTTTTTTGTAAGTTTTTCGAATGTTTTTGGATTTTTAAGTTTTCAAAAGATCACCTTAGCAAAAGGAATTAGGATTTTTCCCCCAGTAGAAACAAAAATTTATTATGGATGTATGAATTGATCAAGATCCAAACCATGACAGAATAGAAATGCAGATTGATAGATACTGATAAAAGCTAAGACGGTGACTACGACAAGTATGTCAAAGATTAATAATTGTTGGTAAGCTTCATATTTCTTGCTAAATGGTTCAGAGCAAATGTATGCGAAAGATGGAATGGATAAGCTGAGATAGATGGAAGTGATAAATGCGAGAGGATGGAGTGGATAGGTGCGCAAAGTGATCTTATGGATGGAGGAACTCACTTTTTAGATAGTGTCTATTTACCAAGTTTTCACCATCTAAATTTATTGCATTTTTGTTGTTTTATACTTTTTAGGGATTTTTTGCTTTTCTGATTTTTATTGATTTCTTCAGGACTTTATATGCCTTTTATTGATTTTTCCAGGACTTTATATCTCAAGCATAGAATTTCTTGAGATGGACAGAATTGATAGGTTCATCAAACCAACCACCTTCAGGGGTAGATAACTTGTATGCTCCCGATCCATATGTTGCTACTATGACAAAAGGTCCTAGCCAATTTGGTTCAAATTTTCCCTTCTTTTCTCGGTCTTGCTGATTTCTCAGATTCTCCCTTAGAACTATGTCTCCAATCTGGAAAGTGTGTGGCTTGACTTTGTGGTTATAGCTTCTTGCCATTCTTTGTTGGTATACTTTCAAATGGTCTGTTGCATTTTGGCAACGTTCCTGAATCAGTTCTAGTTCCTGGAGTCAAGAGACTTTTTGTTCTTCTTCTGGTATAAGACCATGCAAGGATACTCGTAAAGAAGGTATCTCTACTTCTATACGTAATATAGCTTCTGATCCATAGACCAAACAATATGGAGTTTCCCCTGTTGGATTGCGGACACTAGTTCGGTATGCCCAAAGAGCAGGATTTAGCTGAATGTGCCAGTCTTTTCCAGCTTCATTGATTGTTTTCTTCAAGATTTTCAAGATAGTTTTGTTTGATGCCTCAGCTTGACCATTACCTTGTGGATAATATGGAGTAGAGAACCTATGTTGTATATGAAATTTTTCACATAGCTCTTTTACATCTTGATTTTTGAATGGTCTTCCATTATCAGTGATAGTGGTCATAGGAACTCCATAGCGACAAATTATGTAATTCAAGATGAATTAGGATATTTGTTTTCCTGTCACTATTGTTAAAGGCATTACTTCAATCCACTTAGTAAAATATTCAGTAGCAACTAGAATGAATTTATGGCCATTAGAGGATGAGGGGTTAATCTTTCCTACCAAATCCAGACCCCACTGTGAAAATGGCCATGATCCTGTCATAGGATATAACTCTTGTGCTAGTGCATGAAATAGATTTCCATGAATTTGACATTGTTTATACTTTTTAGCATAGGTGAATGAGTCTCTTTCCATAGTAGGCCAAAAGTAACCCATACGAATAAGTTTCTTAGCCAATGTTAAACCACTTGAGTGTGTACCACAAATACCTGCATGAATGTCATTAAGAACTCTCTCAGATTCATCTTTTTCAAGACATCTCAACAATGTACCATCTAGACCACGCCTATATAGGATATCAGCAATAATGGTATAGCGAGAGGACTGACGGATAAAGTTTCTTTGTTGATTACGAGATAATTCCAAAGGAAGGATATGATCTTTTAAATATTAGTAGGTTTGACCGTATAAGGATTCACTGGTTCCTGATATATGGCAAATTCGATAGGTATGTTGGGATTGAATGGTAGGGGTTAAGATATCTTCCACAAGAAACTTGTAATGTTGTTGATTCTCTTTATTTTACAGGAGAGATGCTATTGCAGCCATTGCATCTACTGCTTTATTTTCATTTCTGGGAATCTTGGTGAATGTGATTTCTTTAAAATGTCCTTTAAATTCTTCCACTAGCTATTTGTACGGCATAAGCTTATCATCCTTTGTTTGATATTCATCATTTATTTGATTAATGACAAGTTGTGAATCACCATAGACATGTAGTTCTTTGACATTCCATTCAATGGCCATTTTGAGCCCTATAGCCAATGCTTCATACTCTGCAGTATTATTGGTGCATGGAAATATCAGTCTATACAATTTCAGAATTGTATGTCCTTGAGGTGTGATAAAAAAGATTCCTACACCTCATCCATATTGAGTATAAGAACCATCAAAGTACAATTCTTAAAAGTTTGTACTTATTGTCAAGATATCTGCATCAGGAAATTTGATGTGCAAAGGCATGTCATTTTGTAGAGGTGCATCAGCTAATTGATCGGCAATGACTTGTCCCTTGATGGCTTTCCGGTCAACATATTCTATGTGGAATTCACTCAGTATCATAACCCATTTGGCTAGTCTCCCTATTAATGTTGACTTGCTCAATAAATATTTGAGAGGATCTATCTTTGCTATTAGTTTTACAGAATGAATCAACATATAATGTCGTAGCTTCTGAGTTGCAAATACAACTGCTAGACATATCTTTTCAATTGAAGAATAATTTAACTCATATCCAACAAGTGTTCTGCTGATATAATAAACTGCTCTTTCTTTTCCTTCATCATCATGCTGAGCTAGGAGAGCGCCTAATGATACACTTGTTGCTGAGACATAGAGTAACAATGGTTTCCCTTTGGTTGGTGATATCAATACTGGAGGACTCATAAGATATTCTTTTATTTGCAAGAAAGCTTCTTCACATGTTAGATCCCATTTGAATGGAACATTTTTATGTAGAAGATGGGTAAAGGGAAGACATTTATCGGCCAGTTGGGACACAAATCTCCTGATTGATTGCAACCTTCCTTGTAAAGATCGCAATTAACTTATGTTCTTAGGTGATTCCATCTCCATGATAGCTTTAACTTTTCTAGGATCGACTTCAATGCCACGAGCTGATATAATGTACCCAAGGAGCTTTCCAGAGGTTACCCCGAATGCACATTTCTTTGGATTTAATCTCAATTGATATCTTTCCAGCCTGTCAAAAATATTGATTAGAATGTTCAAATATTCTTTTCTTGTGTGAGATTTTGCGAGTATGTCATCGACATAATCTTCCATGAATGTATGCATCATGTCATGAAAAATTGTTGTCATAGCTCTTTGATATGTCGCTCCTGCATTCTTAAGCCCAAATGGCATAACATTCTAGCAGTATGTTCCCCATGCACAGGTGAAAGTTGTCTTCTCTTGATCTTCAGGTATGATTCTTATTTGATTATATCTTGAGAAGCCATCCATTAATGAAAACATCTCATGCCCTGCTGACAAGTCTACTATGATATCAATGTTTGGTAGCGGGAAATCATCTTTTGGACATGCTTTATTCAGATCTCTGAAATTTGTGTAGATTCTTATGCTCTTATCTGGTTTTGATATCGGTACGATACTTGAAACCCATTCTGGATAAGCAACTAGTCTTATGAATCCCACTTCTAATAATTTCTTGAGCTCAGTTTTGACAAGGAGAGCAATATGTGGGTGCATCTTTCTTAGCTTCTGCTTAACAGGTTTTGCTTTTAAATCCACATTAACATTATGCATGATAAGATCTAGGTTAAGCCCTAGCATATCTGCATAAGACCAAGCAAAATTTATTTGTCATTGCTTAAAGAATTCCATGTATTCTTTCCTCTCTTTGTTTGATAATGAGGCAGCAAAATGAAGTATTTTAGGATCCTTTGATGTATCAATGTTTACTGCTTCTGTTGGTTCTATCAGGATAGCAGATCTTTCTTGAAAATATGCAGGAAAAATGTCAAACTTTCCATCTTCTGACGCCTCAAGGAGGTTTTCATCATCAGATACACCCTTTATTTTCTCTTTTGATTGATCTAATGTTGCCATGAAATGGTTTTCAAGAATAGGTCTCTTTCCTTGTTTTATTTCAGTTTTGCGACTGAAAAGTTTGGCATTCTCCTGACTATGAAAAACTTTACTTGATTCTGTAGTAGAAGATATCTTAGGTGGGATGGGTTCAATAGCGTTAAGGTACACAACTAAGTCGTGATCATTGGAAAAGACATTTAGTTCGGGGTTGTCTAAATTAACCTAATCAATTAGTTCAGGATGAAGAAGGGGTAAATCATAATCACTGTCATCATTAGGTGTTTCAACGTTCATGACATAATGATCATAATTTAACATAGAATAGGTATTGTCATAGATTGAATGTTTTTGAGGATTGTCTTTCTCAAGAATTTCTGAATTAGTCTTAATAAGATTAATATTAGCATTTTGTAGTTCACACTCAAGTGGTTCTTCAATTGGCGTTTGTCCCTTAAATGAATGGATTATATCAACACACACATCTTTGGTATTGCAAATTTCTTCCTGATTGACTCCATTTGCAGTTTGGAGTTGATAGACTTGTGTACATGTTAAAGAGGATTCTTTTAACGGATTTTGTCTCCTTTCAAACTCAACTTCTTTTGGGATAATAGTTAATCCAACTTGACTATTTCTTATTTCTTCTATGGTTCTTGCATATCTGATTCTTGTTTGCACTTCTTGTGGCATTGTGTCGTTGTTTTTGTCATTCTCTTTTCTTTTTGCATATGCCTCTTTTCTCTGAATTCTGAGTTTCTCTTGTCTCCTTTCTAATTTTATCTTTTGTTTTGTAATGGACAAGTCTTCTTTTGTAATAGTTGCTTGATCTTCATTGTGTTCTTTACTTGATGTAGTAGATAAGGCATCTGGTCCCCATTCATACTCATTGGAATCTGTTTCTGAATTCTGATCTAAGATTACTCCACTATACCATACTGGAATGTCGTATGGTGCAAAAAGTTCTCTGATTTCTGTCATTTCTATTTTTGCTGCTTCTGGAATATTTTGTTCAGATTTTTCTTTTGTTTGTATTTCTAGGACTTGCTGAGAAGATTTTTCATTCCCTGGGATGATAATCTCCTCTTCTTTCTTTTCATGTTCTTCTTGCTCTTGTTGTTTATTGGTTATTGTTTTGACCACTTGATGTAGCTTTTCTTGCCAATTTTCTTCTTTAGAAACTGATTTCTTTCTCCATTTTTGCTGTTGATAATTCTGTTGCTTTTGATTAGACTTCAGATATCCTAACCCAGATTTATTTTATGTGAATTGTGAATGCAGACAAATAGGTTCTAAAATACCTTGATGTTGCTTACCAATTGGTCCTTTCCCTTCATATCCCATCTTTTGCATGATTTCATATCCTTTGCCATATTGTTTTATGGGAATATTGACTTATGTTGTTGTTGCTATAGTTTTATCTTCATCTTTGTATAACCAACCAAGAATGTCTTTGTCTTCATTTTCCTCTTCAAGGGTTCCAGCACTAACAAATGTCCCTTTAAACATATATTTTGATTTTCCTGATGATTTTGATTGAACATCTATATGTTTTCCATATGACTTAGGGGAAAGTGGAAAATTATTCAAAGAATAATTTCCCATTCCTTCATCATTTAACTTGAGCTTTTCTTCAAAAGTTTCCCATAATTTTGCTTGAATTTCCTTGGTAGGATATACTGATTCTCTGTTATGTGGAACTGTGGTATCTTGTGTTGGCTTCAAATTATTTCAATATTGACTGGATACCTATTAAACATGCGTTTCCATCGTGGTATCTTCCTCCATTTGTTGTTGTTTTCTAAGCTATTCGTATTGGGCTCTAGTCCAAACTGGCATATGATTATTTCAAAGTTGTCAAAAGTTCCTAAGGACAAGATCAATAGGTGATTACTGGTTTAGGAAGATATGCTTTATTGATCTTACCACTATTGTTTGTTCGTTGGGATAAAGCATCTCTTTGTTGAAAAGCACGTCTTTGTAGAGTTTCACCATCAAATTTTGTACCGCAGCCACATAAGTAGTGACGAAAATGATGTAGGAATGTTCTATGTTTCAGTAAGATCTTGCGATTGATATACAAGAATCTTATTCTCTTATGAGTAGCTTTGCAACTGGGTTTTCTTTTCTTCAGGTGATACTTAAAAGTCATATAAGCATTTGACAATTTACAAGTTTGATTCCAATGTTGGTGCAATTTTGGTTTTGGTGTAACCTAAGTTCAAAATAGGAAAGATATATCCAAGATTAGGAACCCGGTATAGATCAATCAAGCTTCATGATAGAGGATTTGATTATCCTGATGAGATACTTGACAAGGATGTTGATTTTTGCACTTAAGATGTTTGAATCAATAGTTTGTTGAATGTTGATGTTTATAGAACCTTTTGGGAATAACCTATAGGATTAGCAACCTAGTTGTTTTGAGCTATCTTGAAAATACGTGATGGTTTAGAGACAAACCTACTTCAAGGATTATTTTGATATTTTGATGTTTTGATACTTTGATTTTGAGTTGGTGCTTCAAGTGTTGGAATGCTTTTTGTTTTATCTTTTTTATCACACTTTCAGGAAATTTGTTGATTTTCGATCTCTTGTAGATGAAAATTTTCTTCAATTTTTTATCATTTGGAACATGTTACAGACATAGAAGACACAATTTTTAATAAATTAAAAGCACAACCAAGTACAAATCCCTATGGCAGGCTGAGACAATAGTTGTTGAATCTCACATGGAGTTTCCCCCAAGGCTACGCTATTCAAAGCGGATATTTAGATGCTTGGCCCCACTATCTCCACCCTCGGCACTCACTTCTTCGGGGCAGCCAAGCACCAGTTTTCATGAAAACTCCCCATGGCAAACTTTATATCTCTACTAGGAACCGTATGTGTGTGAGCCGCTTCAGAGGTCCGACCTGCTATGCCAACAACTAGAAGGTTTTTGGCAACTAGTACAAATAGTTTTTAGTAAAGGCTTCCGGTCATGTGGCCATACATGCGGCACTTTCAGCTCTATAAATACAGAAGGTTCCCAGCCTATAGAGGTTATACTCCATAGGGTTTATGGGGAAACATAGTGTCGGTATGAACTTATCAGCACATGTTGTTTTAACTTTCATCACAAACATGATTTATTTAGAGTGGATTGGAAGGACTCGGTATTGGCTCGTTTCCACTTTAGGTCGTTCCCCTCTCACTGGCCCCCTCAAGGCAACTTGGGAAGGCAGGCCCTCTAAAGGATTAATTGCTTGAAAGTAAAGAAAGCGTAAAAGAGTGGGTTTGGCTTTTTGGTCACCCAATTAAGGGGAGAGCATATACCTACCACTTTCGAGACACGGAATACAAGTGTTCTTTTTAACTTTCCATAGCAATGTGATCTATCCTCCACTTGGAGATTTTGCTCCAACAAGCATGGTGTTTATTTTAGCCCCATATAGCAAATGATTTTCTAAACTAGGACTTGGAAATCCTGGTCAACAAAATGAAAATCGTTGCAAAAAAGTAACTTGCTTCGTAAGAACAAACAAGTTGATTGTTCTTTTTAACTTGCAAAATATAGGATTGATTGTGCTTTTTACCTTTGCAAGAAAATAAAATATTGTTTTTCTTTTTAGAGCCCAAAATTTGAGATGTGAATCCTAACTTTGCAAGAAAGTAAATGTTTGATTTGTTGTTCTTTTTACCTTGCAAATGTGATTATTTTTATAGCCCAAAAACAAGTGAGGTACTTTTTAGAACACCAAATTTGAAAAATGAAGTTCTTTTTACCCAAAAGGAAATATGAGTTCTTTTTAACCAACTTCGAAAAAGCTAGAAAATAAATCACTAAATCCTGACTTAACTCCTCCAAATCTACAAGAAATTGTTAAAAACCTACAAAATAGTAAAAAGTTAGTGAAAAACCTTAGGTGGGCTTCTACAAGCCTAATTTCCAATCACGGTTACAAACTTTCCTGTCAAATGCGCTAACCTACGATGCAAAAGTGCTAACCTGCGTTACAAAAGCGCTAACCAATGATGCAAGAGCGCTAACCTATGATGCAAAAGTGTTGATTTTCAAATAAAATCGCTAACCTACATGACATATGCGCTAACCAATTATGCAAAAATGTTGATTTTCAGACAACCAATTATGCAAAAGTGCTAACCTATGATGCAAAAGCATTGTCAAAATTCACACATGTGTGAATCTACATTACAAATATGTTAATTTTATTTTTGCAAGATTTTTAAAGATGTATGCAAGGTCCAGCCCCACGGTGGGTGCCAAAATGTGTGAGATTGAATTTCATCCTTAGAATGTTACCTGCAATAAGTTAGTTTCACAAAATACAATGGAAATGCATACAGGAAATCCAAAATCCACCAATGAAACTATATGAAATACATACTAAAATAAAACATTATTTTACCTTCATGGCTTATGTCTCATTATGTCCTAACTCCACTGTTCCTAGTTGCAAATGGTGTGCTCTCAGACAATGCACTATTGGCTTCCAAGATGGCATATGAAGAATGGACTGATAACTTGTAGTTAACTGATAGTATGATATGCAAAGCTACATGATTATGCTAAATGATACTATATGATAATATTGCTAAAATGATATTTGCTATTTGCTAATTGCTTCAAAAACTCACAGATGCATAAGATTGGCTTGAAAACTATTTTTTTGAAGACTATCTTCCTCTTAACTAAAGCTCTTGGTTTTATAGACTTTGAGAGGATAAGATGATGTGGCTCAGATCAAGGGTCATGATCAGACCTGTAGATTTGAATGGATGTGAGCAAAGGTGAAGGTTGAGAGAAAGGGGGAAGGACAAGACAAATGTCACTCATCTCACCTTGACTGGGTTGCTGACTGAGGGAATCTAGGAATGGTTGGAGGAAATTTAGGCATGGTAGGACAAGTGGACTCAAGTCCTTCCCAAGATGTAGGGGGTGTTGGAGAGAATATAGGAAATGGTTATGAAATGTGTGTACGTACACAATTTCATTAATTTTGGAGGTTGAAGATAAATCATGAATTAATATTTAAGGAATATTAATTTCTTTAGTCACATGTTTGATGAGTTGGAAAAGGGAAGATGAAGTGGAGATGGAGGGTGAGTTAGAAAAAGGGATTAAATAATTTAGGAATTATTTAATATTTGAGACTATAGGATAGGAGAATAACTATTAAATATTAGATATTTAATTGTTTGGAGAAGATAATTAAATATTAGATATTTAATTAACTTGGAGGAGATAATTAAATATTAGATATTTAATTAATTAGAGGAATAAGATAATTAAATATTAGATATTTAATTAACTTGGTTAGAGGAATAATTAAATATTAGATATTTAATTAATTAGAGGAATAAGATAACTAAATATTAGATATTTAATTAACTCGAAAGAATAGGATAATGAATTAATTAATAAAATATTAATAAATAGAAAGATATGAAAATAAATTAAATTAATTAATCTTTTCGAATTAACTATTTAATAGAAGAATAAATATTAAGTAAATATAAAATATTTATTTAATTGCTCATAGCCAATTTTTAGGTGTATACAATAGTTAACTAAAATCTTGCATTTATGGAAATGGAAATTTACCTAGATCTAATTAGGAATCAATTAGGTTATTTTTTCTAAGATTAGGACTAGTGAGTCCTTACAAGTTCTCGAGAGAAGAGGGGATCATGATAAATTTGACAACCTGTGGACAGGACCATACCAAATTTCTAAGATACTAAGAGAAAATGCTTTTTTAAATTAAAAACTTTGACAAGAGATGACATCCCATTGCCTATCAACGAGCAATTTTGGAACATTATCTCAAACCTTGAGTTACCTGATGGGACTTATCTGTACATAGTTAGAGTAGTTTTGTTTGTCTTGCTTTCTTTTGTTTTGTTAGTTTAGTTTATTTTGTTTTCTTAGTTTAGTTGTCGTTTCTTTCTTAGAATAGTTTTATTTTGCTTAGTTTTCTTAGTTTAGTTTTTGAATAAAGGGGATTCCCATTTTGTGAGAGGGATGGTATTGTTTACACACACAAATTTGGTGTACACTACTACATCATGTCCAAAATGTTCCTTTGATAAAAATTTGTGTAGTATCTTAGAGTTCTAGATTAATTGTCTCTAAAGTATCTTAAAGTTAAGATTAGTACTTGACTAGAAAGGGAATCATCTATTGTGTCTTGACACTAGAAGTCTTTCAATTATTATATCTTACACATTTAAAATTCTCTAAGTCAGTGTGGTCTCTTAGGTGGAGTCATGGCTAAAAACAAAAATTCATCGAGGTCTTACTTTAGTACCACTATAATCCTCAAGCCCATGTGAGCTTCATTGCTTACGAGCCATACTGTGGAAATATGAGAAAAGAAAAGAATATCAAAATGAATGAAAAAGAAAAGAAAAGAATGAAATCAAAACACTTGGCTTTGGGTGTGACGAAATCTCTACAGTTGTCCTCTAAAAAAGAAAAGAATAAAAACAAATCGTCGAAAGTAGAGCAATCTCCGTGAGATTATAGAGATAACCTCATCGGGGCTATGGACGCTCATTGGCAATGAGGCTCTATCCAAGGATGCTTTTGGAGTTAAGACAAATTACACAAGCTCACCATGATGGAACCAGGGAATCATATTGTTCTTATGAGACATAAATAAACACATTTGCACATACTTGTAATTGAAGGATGAAAGATCTTGATACAGTTTAGGATTCATCTTCCTCTTTGAGTACTCTTCTTAGTCAAAGGGTAAATTAGTTATAATTAATCTAAGACTCCGGGTTTGAAGTAAATTTTATATTAGGAATGTCCAGGAACATTCCTCACATGGAGTTGCTAGATGTTGTGACCTATTTCACATATCACCCCATTGCAAATGAGGATCCCCTATTTTTTTGTTTTTTTTAGGTTTTTGTCCTAGCTCTGCATTTCATAAGTCTTTGTTTTCGACAAGTTTAGAGTTAATTTTTTGAAGGGTTTCCCGAGTCAAGTAAGGAGATCATGCACTGATCAGTGTCTAGACACCCCCAAAGCACTCAAAAGGCACGAAGAACGAAGATCGCAATTGCTTTGAGTCAATTTTGACACCTTCCTACTTTTTTAGGAATTCTGCTTTTTTGCTTTTTACTTTTTTAACTTTTTTTGCTTTTTTTATTTTTGGCACTTTGGGACCAATCCGGGAAGCAAATTTTTTGGCTTGCTTTTTGTTTTTTGCTTTTTGCTTTTTTCTGCTTTTTCAAAAGTAGGTTTAGGGTTTGGTCCCTCATGTCATAACATCAATGTCCACGTCATCAAAATAAATATAAAAATATCTCTAAGTGTAAAAAGTAGGGTAAAACCCTAATCTAGAGTTTTGTTCCAGATGATCCAGGTATAAACATGGAAGAACGGGTATAAACATGGTAGTTTGAATGAGGATGTTTTGAATAAAAGTGTCGTGAAGGTCAAATTCAGCTAAGGAAGGCATGGCTTAATGTAGCCAAAATCCACCCATGAGATTTTGACATGGCAAATAAAGCTTGAAGTCCACTCTTACACATGTCCTATCAATAAAAAATTCTGACCTACACTAAGGAAGAATGTCCAATGGCAAAGTGTAGTTCGCCTAGCTAGTGGAATGGTTGTTTGATTCCAAACACTGACTTGGCATGATCAACATCAAAGTCCACCTTAGCATAATCACCTCCAAAGTCTACCTTAGCACAATGAAAAAAGAGGTCCAAACAAGGGGTAAAGTCCACCCATCAACAAGAAAAGTTATGGTAGATCAAGTGTGAAGTCCGATCTGCACCAAGAAGTTCCAAGCAACCTTGAACTCCATCTTACATATGCCAATGAAGCCTCAAGTCTGCCATGCCTAAGTATGGGTAAAGTTTGCTCAAGAGGAAGTTGGATGTCTCCAACATGATGTAAAGTCCTTCAAGGAAGAGGTATTGAAAATGGATAATCAACATCAAAGTCCACCCAAGCTAGTGGAGTGTGTCCAATACCTATGCCAAGTCTGCCCAAGGTAAATTGTGAAGCCAACTTGATCAACTTCAAGTTCGCCTTAGGAAAAAGGTTAGGATGGCTTACAGGTGATAAAGTTCACCATGCCATTAATGACAAATGGCTTGGAAAGAAAGATATTCGCCAAGAGGAAAGAAGAGAATGGCTAGAGAAATAAACAAATTTAACAAAAAACACAACAGATTCACCATCAAAAGATCGACCAAAGTCTGAATGGGTTGGAGAAACAAGTCCAAATACTTAAAATATATTTTGTTATTTTTCCAACACTTGGAATTATTTTCGAAGGAAAAATAATTTCAACACTTAGAAAAGATTTTTGAAAATTCAATACTTAGAAAAATTATGAAATTTGAGAGAAGAATCTAGAAGATTCCTTAATTTTTTGGTCAAGGATGAATTCTTCAAAAATTAAAACAAGTCCAAGTTTGATGAATATTAATTAAAAACAAAAAAACACTTAAAGCTTCTAAAATCGAACTTCTCAATTCTATATCAACTCAACCTATCACTTCAAAATTTATTATCAAGTTCAAAGGTTGAAGTTGAGTTACAGAGGGTGAAACATAGACTTTGAAGGTGAATTCTAGAAAACAAAGATAAATTTCTGAGTTGAAGATAAATTTTCTAAGTGTTTAAAGGGAAAACAAGGTGCTTTTTCTGCGTTTCTGACAGAATTTTTGGAATTTAAGAGAAATTTTCATCAAAATCAGTCAAAGAAAATCCCAGAGGTTCAAAAAATTCATATTCTTAATTGATTTATTTTGTATAAACCATTTATTTCTCAAAATTCATCAAGTACTTGGCCAAATTCCTCTACTTTCAGTTTGATTTTTCACAGATATTTAGCTTTTTGACAGGCTGAAAGTGAAATTATTTGAGATGAAACATCCAAAATTAGAATTAAAACTTCAAATTATCTCAAGAAATAATGTTAATTTTTATGTCTTTTGCAGGTTGATGACTACCAAAGAAGCACCTTCGAGAAAATCACAGATGAAGTTCACTAATAGAGGATTACAACCAAAGTCAAAAATCATTTATATACACCAACCTCGGGAATGTATATTTCAAATAATTTAGGAAGAGAATGTATAGGCTAGATGGATTTTTGCCAACACCCATTGCTCGTCGAATGATGATAAATGACATCGTCCAAGCAGTTGGATTTCCACCAACCATGGAATGTGAAGAACTCATGGTTGAATGCACCCTACACTACAACTCACAAGAAAGAGAAATTAGTGTGCCAGATGGAAGAGTCTTGGCTCATCTCAGAGAATTGGCCATTCAAGAAGCCTTTGGGATTCTAAATTATAACAAAACTTCATATAAAACCAAGGAGGAAACTAAGAAACTCTATGACAATCAACCTGAACTTTGTGTAGCAAACATTAATAAGTCATGGCTAGAAAAACCAAGACCCGGTCCCAAGAAGGTACCAAAGAATTTATTTTGCACTCACTTCAAGGAATACTATGATGGCATTATCCTACTACTGAATAGAGTAATGGGCAACCCTCAGGGTACACTATTCAAAACATGAATGCATTACTTCATCGATGAGATCACCTCATGACTCAAAATGTTCAACTAGTCCTGAATAATCGGTGGTAATCTAGTTGAACAATTGAAGAACCTAGAAAGGACAAAATAATTTTACATGAGATCCTACATTGTCTGCATGTTGGCTAGAAATTAGAGATACACAAGATTGATTTTCGAAGGTGTAGTAGGCAACGGTGAAAATGAGTTCAAGTCCTATGAATATTAGTCGCAGTTGCAGCTTCTAAAAAGACCCACTTCAAGCGGGTAAATGATGCATTCTTGATGTATATCATAAGGACACTACAAGGAGGAATCCATCAGAGGCTTTCTCATGAAGCTAAGAGTTTAATCAATAAGTATAGATCTTGGTTTATCCAATTTCCAAAATTCACATAAATAAGAGTTCAAGGATTTACTGGTTGTCCATACCGGCTTCCAATCTATCCTACCAAAAGAATGGTCCTACTTGAGGTCCTTAGATAGTTGGAGACATATTAGAACTTCCAAAGAGTGAAGCAGAAGGTAGCTATTTCCTTCCCATTCTTCATTGGAAATATGTTGGAATCTTGTCCAACGATGCAAGTAGCTGAGAGTACCAGGCTTGACATGCAATGGTACCCTTTCACATTCTTTCGGTCTAGAGTTGATTATGAACCTTAGAACAATATTGGGATAGTAAATGGAGAAAGGTACAAACATAGAGTAGACTTGGAAGACTTTTGGGCTAATGTTGTTGATGAGTTTGACATCAGGAAAAGACTATGGTCTAGACTACTAGTAAGCTTGATCAGAGCAACTGAACTTTTTCATGTGCAGGATCAATTGGAAGATGATGGAGAATACACTCAACTACGCTTTGATGAGAATGCACCTCTTCCTCATGTGAGATGGTTTGAACCAGAGCATGTTGATTTGGCTACCTTAATGAGGCCAGTGGTCAAGTATTCTATGTGGTGAGTTGAACAACCGATTCATGGGCTAAGACGAAAGAATATAGCCTTGACTTATATCCTAATGGGTGAAATAGAAGCACATTCTTCAAATGTAGAAGCATCTCAAAATGTTCAACCTATTGAAAGCACTAACTCTAGGAAAAAGAAGAAAGAGGTTGGAAGCTCTTTAAGGACAAAGGCCAAGACAATTATAAATGAAGGACCTATTCAAAAGAAGCAGAGGCTAGAACCAATCTGTTTTGCCACATCTAGGAATGAAAAATATGTATTAAATATTGATGAATCATTGGTTGAGATAAATATTCCTTCTTCAGTTCATGGGGAAACTGAAGAGTTGGTCCATTAGGAAGGTGAAGAACCATTATCTCCCACGAGCAAGAAAATATTAGAGTTAGATAATGAATTGGATATTTTGCATGATGAATTTCAAGAGAGAATGATTTCTTCTCTTCGAGGAGGCCAAAGTATGACATGTGAGGGGAATTATCGAGAAGAGGAAGGCATTAAAACAACCTATGATTCCTTATTGGTTGAAGGAAATATTCAAGATAAAAGTGATGGGGTTAACCACCTAGCCTGCTCGATACTTCACCTAGCTAGTGTTGCTCAATTCCACCAACTCACCAGGCCTAGTTGCACTCTAGACCTCCAATTCCTTCTCAATATCTTATAGGGCTTGATTCTTTACCTTTCTAAGGTGTATGCTTCAGGTGTCTTGGTTAGGAACCCTACCAATTCCCAGTGCTTCTTAGATGCTCAATTATGGCTTCTTGGCTTCAACTTGTCAAATTGGCCTCCTACCATTGTGAGATGATGCAGAGGTGTGGAGGTTCCTTCTAACATTTTTTTTATGCATTTTGGGTCCTTTAGTGGCTTGCAATCTTTAGGTTTCTTACCGATCTCAAAAACTTGCCTAGAAAAGGGCTACAAGGAATTAGCCCTAATTAGGCCTCCAAAACCAGTTTTCTAGGGATTGAAGGAAAAATATTCAAATGACCCCCAAATAGGTATGCATTTTCTTCAAATTTAAACCTATCCCTAAAGTATTGTTGTTGTTTTGACCCCTGGTTTCACCGTACAATGTATGAACCCCAAAATGAGGGTTTTGAAGGGTTTACTAGGCCTTAAACCAGCAGTGAATGAGCAAATTGGGGTTTTGATATCAAAAGGCTTTGTCAAAGATTCTCCCTGATTAGGAAAATCTACCCCAACTCCATGAACCCTTCCAAACTTTGAAATGGTGATTTGGCACACACCCCTACACTTAACACTCCATTTTCACCTTATTTCCTCTAACTGGGTTGCTCCTGGACTCGCCTAGAATAAGGTGACAATCACATCAAAGCTCTACTCCAGCACTTGAACCTACATATGTACATTTTACAAATGGTTTCCCATCATGTTCCAACAAGCCATGATGGCAACACGTGTGGAACTCATGGGGCAACCATATTTACAAGAAAATTGCTATTTACAAGTCAAAACTGGTTGTTTGCAAACTTGAACAAGAAAACACCAATGAATAGTATTTACAAGACTCTAATATGAACCAAAAACTCAATAACACATAGTATTAACTCAATCCATTTCTGGATCAATGGATTCAATCCATATTCAATTGCAAAATGGATAAAATCAAGCCAAATTGCTGCCAACAAGACTAGAAATGAGTAGTTTCAGTTGTTGAACTTACATCACACACTTCTCCAACCTTTTTAAACATGAAAGAGAGGATATATATAGGTTTCCTATGTGTGGAGTTCTCCTAGGGTGCTAGACAATCCCTAACTCCATCGCTCACCAATTCAGGACAAAAGTTGTCATGACAACTTTTTGCAACTTTGCAACTTTTGCACTTTTGGTCTCTCCAACTTATAAGACCTATTCCAAATCATCATAAATGACTTTTCAAACATGTATAATGCCTATTTAACTCTCCCTAATGCTCATGCCAAGTTTTGACACTTTTGACCATCAAAAAGGTCAATTGGCTACTCAAACTCACTATTTACACAAAAATGCAAACCTAAGTAGTATGAACACAACCTAGGCCTACATTGAAACAAAATACTAACTCTTGGACCCTCCTAGAGCCCTTATTCATCACTAACTTGGCTAGGGTCAATACAAGCCAAAATTGTGAAAACTAAATTGCCTAAGTCCTAGGTGCTCTTGCACCATTCTCCCAAACAAAAGAAGATCGTGTCACCTCTTTGGGAATCAGATTATGATCAATCCCGTGCTTCTTAAACTCTTTCTCCATCACCCATGTAGATTCAACATCACCCATACCCTGCCATTTGATTAAGTGCTCCCAATAGACTTGATGCCTTGTCTTCTTGGCGATCCTTGAGCTCAACACCTTTTCGACCTTTGGATTTGGTTTGGCTGGTAACTGAAGGTTGTTCACATCAAATAAAACCTCTGAGTGACTAAAATCTGAACCTTGAATTGGTCCCTTGTATGCAACTAAGTCTGCTATATTGAAAACCGGTGACAAGCCTATGTCACTAGGTAGATCCACCTTGTATGCATTTTCTCCATACTTGGCTAGAATGGCACATGGACCTATCCTCCTCATTTGTAACTTGTTTGGTACTCCTTGTTGTATCCTTTCTTTTTTCAAGTGTACCATGACAAGATCTCCCACTTGAAATTGTAGGTTTTTCCTCTTTTCATCAACTTTTTGTTTGAGCTTGCTTGTGTTCTCCATCAATGCTTGTCTAACTGATTCATGGACCTCCTTCATTGATTTAGAAATGTCCTCTACATATCCACTTCTTGCTACTGCACTTCCTAAGTCTCTCAACTCCAAAATGCCTCTTGGGTGCACACCATAGACCACTTCAAATGGGCTCTTGCCGGTAGTCCTATTTATGGTGTCATTGTATGCATATTCACCTTGTGAGAGTACTTGATCCCAAGTTTGACCATATTCCTTAGTAAGGCACCTTAACAAGTTTCCCAAGCTCCTATTCACCACTTCGGTCTGCCCATCTGTTTGAGGATGGTAGGTTGATCCAAAAGAAACATTGGTGCCAAGCTTTTGCCATAGTGTCTTCCAAAAATGACTCATGAACTTTGAGTCCCTATCCGAAACAATTCTCATGGGTAAACCATGTATCCTCACCACCTCTTTGAAGAACAATTGAGCAATTTGGCATGCATCATGAATAGTCTTGCAAGGCACAAAGTGAGCCATTTTGCTAAAAAAAAATCCACAATGATGTAAATGTTGTCATATCCCTGCTTTGTCCTTGGTAAACCTACTACAAAATCCATGCTAATGCATTCCCAAGGTCTATTTGGTATGGGAAGAGGTTGGTACAATCCGTCATTTGTAGAAGTACCTTTGGCTTTTTGGCAAACTATGCAAGTCTCCACATATTTCTTCACATCTTGATTCATCCTTGGCCAATAATAGCATCTTTAAACCAACTCTTGAGTCTTATTGACTCCAAAATGTCCACTAAGGTTGTCATTATGCTTCTCTTGAATAAGATTTTCTCTCATTGAGCCTCTAGGCACAAAAGGTTGCCCACCTTTGAACAATAGTCCATTTTGCAAAGTAAAATCAAAGTACTCACTATGGAAGTGATTTTGATACTCCTTACACACATGTTAAGCATTTGAGAAGTCTTCATCCTCCAGGTACAAGTCTCTAAAACTGTCCACACCTATGCTTCTCAATTGGATTTCTTGGACTATCAAAAGTCTTCCACTCAATGCATCACCTACCCAATTTTTAACTGCCCTTTCTTGTGCTTAATGGTGAATATATAGGCCTGCATATACTCCACCCATTTCATGTGTTTATGACTAAGTTTATCTTGTGAGTTTAGGAAACTCAATGCTTGGTTGTCCGTATAGACCACAAATTATTTAGGGAGGAGATAGTGTCTCCATTTCCTTAATGCATGCACTAAAGCATACAACACAAGATCATAAGAGGAGTACTTCCTCTTGGCATCACTTAGCTTCTCACTATGGAAAGCTACTGGTCTTTCTTCTTGGCTTAGGACAACACCTACTGCAACATTGCTTGCACCACATTCTACAATGAAAAGTTTCTCAAAACTAGGCAACACTAGCACCGGTTGGGTAGCTATCTTCTCCTTCAAGGTTTCAAAACCTTTGTTTGTTGCTTCACTCCACTGGAACTTTTCCTTTACTCCTCCTCTAATGGTGTCTAACATGGGTGCACGTATAGCATTGAACTGCCTAGTGAACTTCCTGTAGTACTAAGCTAGTCCATGGAAGCTTCTCACCTCTATTGTTGTCTTAGGAGTAGGCCAATTTACATTGGCTTCAACCTCGCTTGGATCCATCTTGAGGTTTCCTTAAGACAACACAAACCCAAGGTAAACCAACTCCTGCTTGACAAACTCACACTTATCCAAATTCATGGTTAGCTTTTCATCATACAATCTTTGTATTACATCTTACGAATGACTAATGTGATCTGCCTTATCTTTACTGAAAAATGAGAATATCATCAAGGTATACTACCACAAATTTACCTATGAAGTTCTTCATCACCTCATTCATGAGTCTCATGAAGGTGCTTGGAGCATTGGATAAGCCAAATGGCATTACAAGCCACTCATAAAGACCCTCAGTAGTCTTGAATGCATTTTTTCATTCATCGCCCTCCTTAATCCTAATTTGATGATAGCCACTCTTAAGGTCAATCTTGGTAAAGTACTTGGCTTCCCATAAACAATCCATTAGGTCTTCTATTCTAGGAATAGGGAACCTATATCTGATGGTGATCCTATTTATGGCTCTAGAATCAGTACACAATCTCCAAGTACCACCTTTCTTTGGTGCTAACATGATAGGGACAACACAAGGGCTAATACTTTTCCTAATTAGGCCTTGGTCTAAGAGTTCTTGGATTTGCTTGGCAGTTTCAACGTTTTTTTGAGGAGTCATTTTATAGGCTGCCTTATTAGGAAAGGATGCTCCGGGAATGAAGCCTATTTGATAGCTTATGGTTCTTTTAGGAGGTAAGGTGGTTGGCTATCCTTCACTTACTATGCCTTTGAATTTCTTCAACAAATCTTGCACCTCTAATGGCAAATCTCGTTGCCCTTTCTTGTCTTCTTCTTTGGGCTTCATCACAAGTGCAAACCCTATACCTTCACCTTCCTCAAGTGTCTTTAAGAACTATTTTTCACTCACCAAAATAACATTAGGACTTGCTGCCATTTTTTCACCTTCCTCAAGAATAGACCGAATCTTGAATGTGACTCCATCTTTCTTGAATGAGTATGCATTTGAATCTTGAATGTGACTCCATCTTTCTTGAATGAGTATGCATTCTTGGCTCCATCATGGATAGCTTGTCTATCAAATTGCCATGGTCTTCCTAATAGGAGATGGCATGCATCCATGGGTAAGACATCACATAACACCTTGTCCTTATACCTCCCAATGGTAAAATCCACCCATGCTTGCTCACTAACCAGGACATGTTGACCTTTGTTCAACCAAGTGACTCTATAAGGATTGTTGTGAGGTATCCTTTGCAATTTGAGTTTTCTCACTGCCTCTTCTGACACAATGTTGTCTATAGACCCTGAATCAATAATCACCTTGCACACTTTGTCCATAATCTTGCATTTGATCCTAAATAAGGACCTTCTTTGGCTTGGCTCTTCTCTAACGGGTTCTTTGATCAATGTTCTCCTTATCATCAAGTTGTCACCTACCTCTGACTCTAAGGCAACTTTTGAAGTCTTGCTTCTTGAAGACTCTTCTTGGAGATAACTCACTCTTCTTTCACCACCTTGTGATGATGATCCCTTCTCTGGACACCTATATGTTGGATGACCAAGTTGCTTACATTGGTAACACTTCATTTTTGCAAAGTACGAGGAACCTCTACCTTGGCCACTAGATCTTCCTCTGAAACCACTATTGGATCCCCTTCCTCTATTGAGTCCTCCTTTACTGCTACCACTATCTTTTTGCTCAGCGAGTTTAGACTCTCCTTGTGTTCTTTGTTCAAAACTTCTTCCACCAAAGCCTCCTCAATGGCCTCTATTGTCTTTTTCTCTACCCCTACCCCTATTGTTGCTTGATTCATGTCTTTTTTTTAGTTTTTCCTCCACCTTAAGGGCAAGTTGAAAGGTTTGATGGACTATTTTTGGGCTCATTAGGCTGATTTCTTCTTAGATGTTCCATCGTAGACCATTTAGGTACCTAGCAACCTTAAGACTCTCTTCTTCCACCGCATGAGATCTAAGGCTAAGTTTGTGAAACTCCTCCGTATAGCTACTGACATCAAGATCTTTTTGTCTTAAGTTTGGCCTCTTCCTATGAATTTGCACTTCATAGTCATCAGGGAGATAGACTTCTTTGATTTTGACTAACATCCCTTTCCAAGAAGAGATGGGTGCTTTGCCCATTTTCTTCCTCTCATCTTGTATAAATTGCCACCATGTGAGGGCAGCTCCTCTCATCCTTGAGTTGGCTACCTTGACTCTCTGGGCTTCAGTTATGCCTTCACATTCAAAGTGGTTCTCCATACCTTATATCCATTCTAGGACCACTTATGCGTCCATCTTACCAGTGAACAATGGTAGTCCTTCTAGTAATTTTCCACTCAAGGCTTTCAATGCCTTCAGGAAAGGTTCTTGCTCTAGGACAGGATCGGGTTCAGGTATCTTATCTATTTCTGCCACTTCTTTATCCTTCCCTTTTGCTCCTTCCACCTTTACCAACACTTCATCAGCCTTGGTTTCAATTGCACCAAGCTTACTCTCCAATTCAATCAATTTCTCTTTCAGGAGTCTATTCTCTTCCTCCTAATCATCCACTTTCCTTACCAACTCTGCATTGGTCACCATGTTGTTGTCTCCTATAGATTCTACTGAGTACATCAACTCTTCTAGCCCAAATCTTATAGGCTCTGATACCAATTTGATGGGGTTTACCTAGCCTGCTCAATACTTCACCTGGTTGGTGTTGCTCAATTCCGCCAACTCACCAGGCCTAGTTGCACTCTAGACCTCCAAGTCCTTCTCAATCTCTTCTAGGGCTTGATTCTTGACCTTTCTAAGGTGTATGCTTAAGGTGTCTTGGTTAGAAACCCTACCAATTCCCAGTGCTTCTTAGGTGCTCAATTATGGCTTCTTGGCTTCAAATTGTCAAACTGGTCTCCTACCATTGTGAGATGATGCAAAGGAGTGGAGGTTCCTTCTAACATGTTTTGTAGGCATTTGGGGTCCTTTAGTGGCTTGCAATCTTTAGGTTTCTTACTGATCTCAAAAACTTGCCTAGAAAAGGGCTACAAGGAATTACCCCTAATTAGGCCTCCAAAACCGTTTTCTAGGGCTTGAAGGAAAATGATTCAAATCACCCCCAAATAAGTTTGAATTTTCTTCAAATTTACACCTATCCCTAAAGGATTTTTGTGGTTTTGGCCCCTGGTTTCACCGTACAATGTATGAACCCCAAAATGAGGGTTTTGAAGGGTTTACTAGGCCTTAAACCGGCAGTGAATGAGCAAATTGGGGTTTTGATATCAAAAGGATTTTTCAAAGCTTCTCCCTGCTCAGGAAACTTTTCCCCAACTCCATGAACCCTTCCAAACTCTTAAATGGTGATTTGGCACACACCCCTACACTTAACACTACATTTTCACCTTATTTCCTCTAACCGGGTTGCTCCTGGACTCGCCTAGAATAAGGTGACAGTCACATCAAAGCTCTTATCCAGCACTTGAACCTACATATGTTCACTATATAGAGGGTTTCCCATCATTTTTCAACAAGTCGTGATGGCAACACGTGTGGAACTCATGGGGCAACCATATTTACAAGAAAATTGCTATTTACAAGCCAAAACTGGTTATTTGCAAACTTGAACAAGAAAACACCAATGAACAGTATTTACAAGACTCTAAAATGAACCAACAACTCAATAAAACACAAGAGTAACTCAATCCATTGCTGTATCAATGGATTCAATCCATATTCAATTACAAAATGGGAAAATCAAGCCAAAATGTTGCCAACAAGACTGAAAATGAGTAGCTTCAGTTGTTGAACTTACATCACACACTTCTCCAACCTTGGTAAACATGAAAGAGAGGATATATATAGGCTTTCCACATGTGGAGTCCTCCTAGGGCATTGGACATTCCCTAACTCCATCGCTAACCAATTCAGGACAAAAGTTGTCGTGACAACTTTTTGCAACTTTGCAACTTTTGCACTTTTGGTCTCTCCAACTTATAAGACCTATTACAAATCATCATAAATGACTTTTCAAACATTTCTAAGACCTATTTAACGCTCCCTAATTCCCATGCCAAGTTTTGACACTTTTGACCATCAAAAAGGTCAATTGGCTACTCAAACTCACTATTTACACAAAAATGCAAACCTAAGTAGTATGAACACAACCTAGGCCTACATTGACACAAAATGCTAACTCTTGTACCCTATCGGAGCCCTTATTCATCACTGACTTGGCTAGGGTCAGTACAAGCCAAAATTGTGAAAACTAAATTGCCTAAGTCCTAGGTGCTCCTGCACCAAAAAGTACTTGTGGAAGTTCAGGAAGAAGAAAATGACACAATCGATTTCTTGGCTAGATTAGGTGAGGTTGCTGCTAAGAAGTCTGCTAGGAAGTTTTCCACGATCCATAGAGATGAGACAAGTTGTAGTACAATTCAAATTGTTGTACCAAAAGTAAACAAGTTAAAAGAAGATATAACTCATCATGAATACAAAATTACCACTTTTGACTTAGGACCAACTACCAAAGGTTAAGAGGTGAAAGACTTAGACAATTCATTTGCTTCCATGAAGGAAAGGATAGCTAAGGAGGTAAGAAATAAAAAAGAATATAAGAAGGAAATCGAGCATCTAAAGGAATACATTCAACACCTAACCAAGCCACTTAACCAAGGCAATACAACAATTCCTCTACTTCTGAATCCTTCACAAGGAGAACTTGAAAATCTTGAGGAAGAAAAGGTGATAGCCAGAGAAGCTAAAGAGTGGATGGCAATCAAAAGGGAAGAAACAACCATGCTCATGGGTAAATTAATGCTTACATATGGACAAACCTCCTTCTTGCTTTCCAGAATTGCAAATATGACATAAGCATGGGCTGACCTCCAGGATATTCAAGATAGAGTTATCACATGCCTTAGAGTATTGAAAGGCATGCATAAGCAAGAGCTGATTGATAAGAAAATAATTGCAAAGGGGTCTGCCTATGATTGTAATGCATGGAATTGGGCATTAGTTGCATGCACTGAAGTCCCAAAGAAAGTAAAGGCTGAAAATGTTAAGTCCGAGGAGCAGATGAAAGAAATAAAAAAGTAAAATTTTCCTTGCAACTGTTGATTTGCTCAAAAAAGAAACCATTCAGGAAAGTGATATGCTACTGGAGAATATCAAGCTCAAAACTCAGGAAATTTTCTTCACCGTCATAGGACCAGTCCTAAAGAAAAATTTGACCAAGGCATCAGAATTCTTGTTCATCCGAGATGCCTTCCAAAAACAAGAGCTAGAATGGGAGATTGCATTCACCACTTGTGCAGATGACTTGGATAGATGGGAATACAAGATTAATATGCTACTACATGTCACCACAAAGGAGGACAACTCAATTGTGTCTAGATTCATTGAACACGCTGCTAATCAATAGGATAAGGATGTGCCTTCCTAAGAAATGGCTATTCATGCCACTTGTCTTGCATGCACTTGTCTTTGGTTTTATTTTTGGAAACTTTATCTAGGGTTGTGTTATCTTGATCTCAGTCGTTGATCTTAAATCGATCTCGACCTTTCATTTGTTTTCAGAAACTCTATATAAACTTTTATTCTCTCATTTTCAGTGTTGTGGAGAGAATTATGAAATTGTTGCATAGAGTCGCTTGATTCATAAAAGTTCATTTGCAAGTTTTTGTTTTGAAACCTTATTGTTATTAAGTGGTTGCATGGTTATGTATCTTTCTTCAACAATAAAATAGTTTTGCTTAGAATAAATTTTCTTTAAAAGTTTGTTAGATGAATGAAGGATTTGATAGTATAGATTGGTGAAATCTTGCTCATACTTTCTTTGGATGGATGATTTTCATTCAATGTGTAAAGTTAGCCTATGCTTATGATGTGGAGGCTTAACTTCTCTTTTGAGTAAATATTGTTCAATTGATGGTATTATTCAAGTATGAAAATCTTGAGCACACCCTTGGAACATTGCACTGACGTTTTTGTAGTTGTCCTAGTGTAGTGAAACAAAGTATTGTTATTTATTTCACCCAGTCTTTACTGTCTCTTGACTTCATAGGAGTATCTTAGAACTTATAAACCCTTCATCCTTTTTATCCTTTTTGAGGAATTCTAAAATCTAAAAAATCCGCCACCCGAAAAATAGAGAGCATTCATTGCTAAATTCGTCTAAGTCCTAACTTATGATCAACATAATTGGGCGTAAGTTCCCCTTGTATTTTAGCATACATCACCAAGGAAGCTATCCAACATAAAGTCACTCATTCGCACATATAGATCTTGGAGTCGCCTTGTGGTCTTTCTCTCAATCTTGACAGAAGTAGTGATTTTGTTCAAGAGAGGATAGAGTATCCTTGGATATTTTATTCTAATGTTTAGTATATGATAAAACGTACACCAACAGGTCTTGGCTTGCAACTTAAGTTAGGTATCATTATCCTAATTTAGTTATCCTTGTATACTAGGTGTCATTCTAAAAGTTCCTTATAATGGGACCATGTCTCATTATTTACTTTTAGCTATCTAGTCATTTAATATTTGGATCATGCATTTAATATTTGTATAAAGGGTGGTTGTCTCATTACATAGGATTAAGACACATGTCAATATTTTGTGTAATCCTACGTTATGCCTTGTATATATAAGCAAGGCCTATTGTACATTTTATTCATATTCAACCATTATCAATATATGCATTATTGATGCAACTTATCTTTGCATTCTCTCTTGTGGAAGATATTTCATCTAGTATGGATCCTCAGGGGTTTTGTGGAAGCTATTTCATCTAGCAGGTATGGCGATTTGTTTTGCCCATCGATTTGTATCGTAGTCATGGAATTTGGCACCTTGTTTGTTGTATTCATGGTTTTTAGTTTATGTGTGGGGTTTTATCTCATATCATAACGATATGCACATGGTGCAACTGTTGAACACTATTCTTTCACCATGAATCCATTAATCATTATGGTTCCATGCATGGATAGACATGCTCAATTTGATGTGGAGTTCGTTTGTCATTCATGGTTGGTGTTATTTATATAACTAATACAAACAATCAACATTTCACATTACACCAAAATTCAGGCAAATCCATTGGCAGTTGTTTATATCCATTATCCCATCACATAGTTATCTTTTAGCATGGTACAACATGTTTTTTGAACCATTTGTTCTCTATATATAAAATAACATTGTTTATAATTCCATACTCAACTAACATCATTTATCGCTTTATTAATGCGATGTGCATATTGATTGGGGTTATTATGTTTGTTGTGCAATGCAGTTTGTGGGTTGTATGTGCCATGTGCTTCACCTTATCTCGTGGTATTTATTGAAACTATGAGTGTACATATTACCTTCAGGGTTCTATGCATTACTGAGGGCTATATGTTTGGGGTGACACAACTTGTGGCTCACTACCCTCTATGCTCATATAATGTTGCTTGCCCCAGCGACGCCATTGCCACTAGTGATAGGCCTTTTTGGTCCCTATTAGAAACAATGGCCATATGTGTGCCTAGGGGATAGCCCCCTAGGTGTTTTTTTTTTTTCATTTGTGTACAACTTACTCTTGATGGGAAAATTGCCATAACTTTTGCATATGGAGTCTATTGTTTTGAATTGAGATATAGTTGAAAAGATGGCTCATTGTATTTTCCAGTGGAGTGGGTCAATTTTGTTGGTTCTATTGTTTTGTGCATTATTATATCAATTGAAGTCATATCTTCATTTTTTAATCCCAACCTTGTAACTTTTCCTAGATTGTTCGATTTTGGTAATTCTAGCGGCGACAAAAACATATTGACGAGATTTATATGATCATCCATGCACTTCTTTCCTTTGCAACCCTAAGTACAATTTATTTCAAATTTCACCCGATGGGTACCCTAAAGCATTACTTGGATATATTGTCACTTGGGAAGGTGTTATTTGATCTTTGCTCTTTATATTAGTTCTAGATCACTTGTCAATTAATTGTTACATCATAGATTCTAGTGTCGTGTCAGTTGCAAGTTTTACAATTGTTTCTTCATAGTGGGACTTATTTTCTTTTCTTTTTAGGATACCAATGAGACTCCTTGATCGATAATTTCCAATATTTTTTCATAGATGTATCTAGTCCTTTGATTGCTTATATAGAGGGTTCCAACATTTACTCCACGGAGTGCTTCCAGTGTTCTTTGCAGTAGGTTATCACATTATGGGAGGTGATGTCTCTCTTATTGATCCTTCATATGGAAGGGAGATTGATTGAATTTGTGATGGATCTATCCCATCGTATTTCATATTTGGTTGGAAGACACATCTATTGTCTTTTAGGTTTGGTTGAAGACGCATTCATTGTATTTTAGCTTTGGTTGGAGGACACATCCATTGTCTTTTAGATTTTATTAAAGGACATGCAAATTTGAGGGATTGTCTTTCCTCTTTGATGATAAATTTGGTTGTCATATTTGTCTTTGGAGCTTGTTCTATATCAGTTTCCACATAGTTCTAGCTTTCACTTATACTTAATTAGTTGGTGCCATCATCATATTACTTCCAGGACAAGGAGACACATGAGCATTTCTCAAAGACATCATCATCATCATTTCCTAAATGGAAAGAATTCATGCATCTATAACTAATTTTGTTTCTTCTCATGGGAGACAAGCATTGGATCATATTTTAGACACTTACCATTTTTATAGGAGATTATTCATTTTGGGGGGGCTACATAGTCTCCTTTTCCCTCTTATGGGAGGCTATTAATTGGATCTACTTCCTAATGGATGCAATTCTTAGGGGGTATTGATATTGAGACCTCCATACATCACTTCTTCTATCACTTGACCTTATCTGCATTTTTCTTTTGGAGAGGATTTTTGAACCAAAGGGTTTTCTCCTTTAATTTGTTTGTGAGAGATCATTTGTACATGACACCTAACATGGCTTAGTTGTTAGGACCCATGTTGCATCTTGCATATTGCATAGTATATCATTTAGGATCTTGAATCACTTGCACAATAATTTTACTCTCTAAGTTGCACTTAAGTGGGGGAGGGAGGGTAGGTGTTAGTGTGAATGAGGTTATTTCCTATCTAGTTATTAGTGGGAACCTATTCGAATGTTACATTTACTTAGGTCCTAGCTTGCATCTCAAGTTAGATGTCATTATCCCAAGTTAGTTATCCTTATATCCTAGGTGTCATTCTAAAAGTTCCTTGTATAGGGGCATGTCTCATTATTTACTTTTAGTTATCTAGGCATTTAATATTTGCATCATGCATTTAATATTTATATCAAGGGTAGTTGTCTCATTAGACAGGATTAAGGCACATGTAAACATTTTGTGTAATCCTACCTCATACCTTGACTATATAAGCAAGACCTATTGTATTTGTATTCATATTCAACCATTATCAATTGATGCATTATTGATGCAAGTTATCTTTCCATTCTCTCTCATGGAATCAATTTTGTCTAGCAAGGATCCTCGGGGGTATCAAGAAGTTACCTATCTATTCATACATAGTAATTTGAGCAAATCTTGTGAAACAACTTATCACTTGATTAAAGACATTCATAGGCTTCATTACTCATCTTGTATAAGTTATCATTAAATCCTAAAATAAATATCATATCATCATTGGGATGTATCCTTCCCAATCCCTACAATGTTCTTGGGACATATTGCTCCCACATCAACAACACTATCATCGTCATTATCAATATTTGGATTTTAGCTTGACCAAGAGTAAAACCTTATTTATATTTTGTCCTTTTAAATTTTTCATTTTCCTACTTGTGTATCTTTTGATTTTGATTTGCATCTGTTTTGGTCCTTGGGGCATCTTTCAAGAACCAAAATCATGATATTCCACATCATGGTGTTATTTGTTAAAGGCCTTCTTATGACTCCTTTTTGCTTTAAGTCAAGCTTATGACACATGACAACATCATCATGGTTTTCTATATCATGGTGCATCTTGCCATACGTTATAGCAAACATCAAGGTTACTCATAATTTAGGTTCCTATCATGTACCTTAATGATCATTCATATTCCTTATACAAGTCTCTTTGCTTAGCTAGTTCCATCCCCCTATACAACTTTATCATTTCCTCTCTCTGCTTTTTATCTAGTCATTATCCCATCCATTTTGAGAGTGCATTAATAATATCCACCCCAAATGTCCTCTTGAGGGGGTATCCCTAAATTTATCCTAAATTCCCAATGCTCGGTGTATGTTCCCTTTTTTTCACTAGGTGTCTATATCCACCTTCTTTGAAATGTTGTTATTTCACAACACCATTTCAAAAAGAGGCAAAAATATAGATACCTATTTTCAATCGTTTCCTAACATCACCTACTACCTTGTCACATCCTAGTCATAACTCATTCACATTTCCTAGTCCCCTTCCAAATTCCCCTTTCACTACCCATCCTTAATAAAGTAATTATGTTCAAATATTCCCTTTTTAATTAAATAATTAAAAAGCTATTTTATTATCCATTTATCAATTTCAAATAAATATAATATCTATTATCTTTGACGAAATCCAAAATACGACCTCTCTCATTACACCACCACTATTTTTATCTTATGCGTACCTATTTATCCAAAGTAAAAAAAATTAATGAGATAATTATCCTCACCCCCATGACTATTCTTAGCCAATGAAGATTCTCCACTTTCTCTCATTCATTCTCAACTATTAACTCGAGATTTAATCTCCACTTTTCACATTCTCCTCTCTAGCTCTATACATTAACCCCTTCATCCTTCATTTCTAAGTTTTTTTGAATGATCATTTTGTAGGTATATGTGCCAACCTGGGCAACCTACATTCCATCTAAGAGAAATTTTGTGCCATCATAATGGAGGTTCAAACTTTGATTTTGTTTTGCATTTCATTTTTGTTTAAGTTTCTTCGTTGCTCTATTTGAGTGCAACATTTATTCAAATAATTGAGTTTAAATATATAGATCTAACATGATTTAATAAATCAAAGATATTATATTTCTACAATCCATAATATTATCAAAGCTAAGTTTTTTGGATTAGATTATGTGTTAGTTTTTTTGCATCAATGTTGGATCACGTAGTGTGATCCAAAACATTGATTCAAAAAAACTAACACATAATCCAATTTAGAAAACTCAACTTTGATTTTATTTGTCACTTCAATGAGTGTATAAAAAATTTTATATTTTTCAAATCTTATAGAAGACTACCTCTTTAATGTGAGAGTTGAGAAACACAACACCACAGGAGCCTAAAGATCTTTGCAAGCTGAATAACCTGTTACAAGGAGAAGCAAGGAAGCAAATAACAGAAAAAGACGATACACAGAAAATATGCTCAAAAAGATGAGAGCTCAATATTCACAAAAATGTGTAATGTGATAATGATACAAGGAAAAAAAAATTAACCTCTAATAGGTCAATAAACCCTAAAAGGGAAAACCTAGGCTCGCACATAATAATTAATAAAAGAATTAATTATTATGCACATAATGTTAGCTTAAGTGTAAAGAGAGATAATAGGGAACTTAAAGAATTAAACAAATATTGTTCAATTAATCAAGTAAAGACTCGATTACTCTAACACCCCCCTTTAAGATAGACTTAGGGAGAAGTTAAAACCTAGAACAACTACTGAAAGCAGGAAAGATGAGTCCCAACAACAAGGCCTGATTAGGTACCCAAATGCAATGAAATCTCTATGAAACGGAGAAAAGGGAGAAAATCCAGTGGGAAAAAACTCCTCTCCAAAAAGAGATAAAAGAACATGCTAAAAGAAGAAGAAGGAATAAAAGCCTCATAAAGACCCCCCAAGGAAAACTTCCTTCACCCCAAGCATAGAGTGCAACTGAAGATAGTGCGGCGATGCAAAAGCTTTCATGAAGATGTCTGCAACCTGCTCGGCAGTGGGAATGTACTCCAGAATGAGAGAACCATCCTGAATCAACTGGTGGATAAAATGCATGTGAAGCTCAATGTCACTCTGATTGTCACACCAAAGAATAATGGGACTATCAGGAGGAAAACCAAACTCAGTCATCAACTGTCGAAGCCATAAGATCTCCTGACTGACGAGCGTAGCAGCACGGTACTCAGCCTCTATAGATGATAATGCATGAGTAGTCTACTTCTTGCAAGACCATGTGATAGGACTAGAGCCAAGACAGAAAACAAAGCAAGAAGTAGACTTCTGATCAGTGACATCACCAACCCAATCTGAGTCAATGTAGCCAACAATGTGAGGTTCCCCCGATGTGTAGTGAATGCCATGAGAACTAGAGCCCTGAATGTACCGCAAAATACATTTGGCAGCTTGCCAATGACTCTCATGAGGATCATGGGAGAATCGAGAGACAAGGCCAATTGCAAAGGAAAGATCAGGACGGGTGTGAGTCAGGTACAACAAACTGCCAACCAACTGCCTGTAAAGTGTAGAATCTACTGAAGGAGTGGGACAAGTAGGAATCAAAACAACCCCTAACTAAAACAGAGTGGGAGCAGGCTTGCAATTAAGCATGCCAAAGCGCCAAAGCATGTCAAGAGCATACTTATGCTGGTAAATGTAGATCCCATTATAAGACTGAATCACCTAAAGACCAAGGAAATAGTGCAGAAGACCGAGATCTATCACCTCAAACTGGTCCATCAAGGCTCGCTGAATATGCTGAATCATGGAGGATGAGCTACTTGTGATGAGGAGATCATCAACATATAACACAAGAATCAGGATCTCACCCTCAAGAAGCTGAATGTACACTGTGTGATCAGAATGACTATGGGTGAAACCAGTGGAGAGCAAGAAAAAATCCATCTTCTCATACCAAGCCCGAGGGGCCTGTTCGAGACCATACAATGAACACCGAAGTTTGCAAATCAAAGAACTGTCCTGCACAAATCCTTGAGGCTGCTCCATATAGATTTCCTCCTGTAGGTCCCCATGTAAGAATGCACTCTTCACATCCATCTGAAAAACGAGCCATCTCCGAGAAGTTGCAAGAGATAGTACAAAGTGAATAGAGTTCATCTTGGCGACAGGGGCAAATGTCTCGGAGTAATCAATACCCTCAACCTGCGAGAAACCCTTCACAACAAGATGTGCTTTGTACTTATCAATCAAACCATCAACAACATACTCAGTGCGATACAACCAACGACACCTAACCGTCTTTATGCCCTTAGGAAGAGGACATAGATCCCAAGTATGATTCCTCATCAAAGAAGAATACTCCTCCTCCATAGCACAATCCCACTCAGGGTGTCCTGTAGCCTCTGAAAACTTCTGAGGATCATCTGAAATGGCATGACTCAAAAGACTAGAACCCACAGTATGAGAATGGGTGCGACGAGTATCTAAAGGATCACCAGCCATAGAACCTATCACCTCAATAGTAAAGCGATCCCACTTGGGCATCTGGGGTGGAGCAGGTGGAGGAGGGGATGGAGGATCATCAACACCATCATCAGAATCATCCTCAAAATAATCCTGAAGAGATGCAATGGGAGGAGTAGGCAGAGGAGTAGACACTGGAGTCAGGGTATCCACTACGGGAAGGCGCTCATCAAACTGAACATCCAGTCAAAACAGGACCTCTCTGGAAT
Source organism: Cryptomeria japonica (assembly GCF_030272615.1). NCBI lineage: Eukaryota > Viridiplantae > Streptophyta > Pinopsida > Cupressales > Cupressaceae > Cryptomeria > Cryptomeria japonica. Next base: position 253,153 of record NC_081408.1, on the reverse strand, counting down.
CAGGATCAAACAACCTATACACCTTAACATCCTCATAGTAGCCAACAAAAATGAGGGGTCGGCTCTTCTATTCTATTGCTTTCTGTTAAAATGTGGTGACTAATCAGCAAAGTACTGTACACTCTGCACGTATCCTCGCCGGGGTCCGAGGCCGGGCCGGGCCCCGGGCAGAGGTTTGGGGGCGACAGCCCCCGAGAAAAGCGGGGATTCGAGGGCGGCAGCCCCCGAGAAATTATTTTTTTTGCCGTTTTTCGTTGATGAAAACTGACATTGTAATAAAACCCTAAAAAGGCCGACTTTGTTTGTTGCCCTAAAAACGCATGTTATAAGCGGCTAGGATGCTTAAGGCATTGAAATGTTGATGTACTATTTTTGCTGGATAATAAGAAAGATTGGATGGCTGTGTATGGTGGACGTAACCCATTCTGGGTGAACCACATTAAATCTTTGTGTTATCTGTGTCCTGTTTTAGTTCTTTATCTTTCGTATTTAAATCTGCATATAATTGTTAGTTCATATTTGCTTCGAATCTGCTTGAAACCCTAAGAAAATATGAACTAACAATTATATGCAGATTTAAATACGAAAGATAAAGATGCAATGGGAGGAGTAGGCAGAGGAGTAGACACTGGAGTCAGGGTATCCACTGTGGGAAGGCGCTCATCAAATTGAACATCCAGTCTGTAGCGTCCTAAAATTGTGACACTTGCAATTTCGACTGCATTTCGGTCTTCACGATGGCGACGCAACACGCAACCTGAATGGAGACCCCGAAACCTGTTTTTGACAACAAAAACTGCATTTTTCAAGCACCCTGGCCTGAACCTCCTTGCACCTTGCTGTCCCGGGAGGTGGGACCAGAGCGCCCAGCGCCCTGGTCCCCAGGACCATGGTGCTCGGCGCCCTAGTCCCTAGGACCATGGCGCCCAGCGCCCTGGTCCCTGGGTCCTATTTTGGGCCCGGTCTCCTAAGGAGATTGCGGGTCTTTTTGTTTGCAAATTGGAAATTACATTCCCTGGTCAGCCTAAGGTCGAGAAAATCAGTCTTTTAACCCTAAATGACAAGTATATAAACTACATTTTTCTCTCTCATTTGGCATGAGAAGGACATATGTGTACAAGCGTGGAAACTATACTCAAGCATTCAAGCATTCAAGTAATTGATCATTTCAAGTCTCCATTCAAGGCTAAGTGTTGCATTCAAGACAAGGATTCAACCATTGAAGAGGAGATCACTTACTACATACTACATACAACAAACAACAAACATCTAAACCTTCGCACATAAGGATACAAACATCCTTAGAACAAGGTATTAGTACTTGTTTTACATTATAGTCATTTACATTTACAGCACTTGCTCGTTTCTTGGTTAATTCCAAAACCGGGGTTTGACCTAAAGGCAAACCCCTAATCCCTAACCCCCCAATCGTCTTCTCTTTTCTGTGTGTAGGTTGCAGGTACGTGGCTGAAATTGAAGATCTGGAATCCTTGTGCAGAGACGAACAGATCCCCCTTCGTTTCGTGGATTTTTTGGAGGACCGTGGCGCCGGGCGCCATCGTCCTGACAACTTTTGCTCAAATTTGCAGGACAGCGCCGTATCGACATTTTACTGCTAATTCCAGGTCCGCAGCTTCATCCTATAACCCGCACTCAGTTTATAAGCGAATCTTTATCACTTTCTATGCATTCCTAGCTCAATTCTCTTATCAACATTCTTTACAAAAGAGGGTAGCCTTGCTATCTTAACCCTTGAAATTCATTTAGCATCCAATCTTGCATTGCATGGGATTGGATCTTGTGGGATTCAACCCCTCTTTTGAATGTAAAGTCTCTCCCTTAAGTGAAAAACCATCAACCCTAGTGAACCTCCCTTCTCTCTCCTCCGAGTTGGAAGAAGGGAGAGCAACTAGGGTTCGATTGCAATTTTTTCGCTTTACATTTTGGTGAACCCGACGTGAACATCCTTTCTGATTTTTCATGCTTAGATCTGAAAATTGATTCCTTGATTAAATTTCCATGTTTGATCTTTTGCAAAATTTTAGAGGTGATTGCATAAAAACCCTAAAATTTCTTTTTAGTAATTGAACTTGTGAAATATTTAATTGTTAATGCTTGTTTCAGATCTTCCCTTCTATTACAAATCATCAATTCATATTTGTGCTTTAATTTTGAAAATTAAGTGGTTAAGTGTCAAAACCCTAATTTTTGAAACCCTCTTGATTCAACCTTTGTCCGACAATTTCACTGATCAAAACATCTCCAAATCAGCTGTAACTTTGGATTCCGCAATAAAATCACAATATCTTTCATCCCTGAAAATTTGGAAAAAAGTTGCGAGGACCATGTGCACTCTGAGCGCCATCATCCCCGACATTTTCTCCAAAATTTCGGGAGCAAGATCTTACTGTATTTTCCTGCTAAAATCCAGAATTTTGGCTGCTTTTATCAATTATAACACTTTCAAAATTACAGTCAAAGTTGGTCTTGTGATTGCTTGGATTAAGGCTCCTAAACATTCAAAAATCATTGAAATTGAAATTTTGTGTCAAAATTGTGTTCTTACTGTCCTAAATCTGAAAAGTGTGTTTGCATTCATTTGAAATTTCAGTGCTTTATTCAAATTCTTGCATTTTGTGACTTTTGAAATTAAGTGCTTAATTACAACAACTTTGATTTCCGCTTTCAAAATTGAATTTTGCTTGAAATTGAGTCAATTTTTAAATTTCGAAACTTGCATTGCTTTTGACATTCCCTCTAAAATCATAAAATTCAAAATTTCAGTTTCCCTCTCTTTTTCAAAATTCAAATTTTGGCATTTTTCGACAATCTGGGTAGGGTTCAATTTTGAGATTGCAACTTTAATTTGGCCTATCTACAGATCGTAAAATCCCTCAATTTTTTCAAATTAGCTCTAAAATCATCATAACTTTCATCCCTGCAAATTTCGAAAAAAGTTGCAAGGACTGTGTTGCACTCCGAGTGCCACGGTCCCGGACATTTTTTCCGAAATTTCGGGAGACTGTCGTGATTGCATTTAACAGCTTAAATCTGGAAGATTGGCTGATTTTACTGAAAATTGCTACCTCTAAATTCAAAATCTTCTCTCTCTTTCTAGTGCATGAGTTTTACAACAATAAGCCCTACTTACACTATTCCCGTTAGACGAAGCCGTAGAATTAAGTCTTTCCGAGGTTTAATTACCGAGGAGATGGAACCTAATTTGATTAGCCTTTTTAACGAGGACATGGGTAATTCCTCTAAACCTCCTAATGATGAAGAAGCTCTCCATGAGGTTTCCGTTGAACAACTTTCGAAATTGGATAATCAATTTGACGATTTTCACCAATGGATGTCTCATGAGTATCCCGATAGTCAAGCTCTTCCTTTAATTGAGGGTCTAAAACGTATGCTTCAAAGTGATAAGAATGGAATTGATATTTTGCGTGGTATTGCACACATTGTGGATTCGAATGTAATGCCTATGAAGAGTTGTGCTGAAAATTTAGGTTATACACAACCTCCTACTCAAGTCAATCATTCTATTCCTTTGACAACTTCTATTGCTAGCATACCTACTTTTACATCAAACATAATGGCTACTTCTATACAAGACATTCCTCCTGTGATTACTAGTCATGGGGGCAATCCCTCTTCTTCAATTAACCCTCTTCCTTCATTCAATCTGACTTCTTCATTCATTCCTTCAATGAGTGTTCCTATTACATCTTCACAAATGAACATGACGCAAGGGGGCAATTCATTTAACCATTCTATTCCTCCTTGTAGTGTTCCTCCTATCCAATCATCCCCTATGGTTGACTATCATAGGGTCCCACCGCCTTACTCTCTACCTTCTTTCAATAACATAACACCTCCATCTCAATCTAACACACCTAATATGAATTCTTCAACCGAAGCGACCATTGACAGTCTTGCACAAACTGTCTCTTCTTTACAACAACAAATTGCCTCTATGAATCAATCTAAGTTTAGTGTGCCCACATTTGATGTGGCGAGCCCACTTTCTCTTGACATTGTTCGAGCTATTCCCCCTAAACATGTTGAAATCCCGCATTTGGAACTTTATAATGGTAAAGGAGATCCTCTAACACATGTTAAGACTTTTCAAACAATATGTACTGATTTTGCTTATGACCAAAGGTTGCTTGCGAAACTATTCACTAGAACACTAAGAGACAAAGCCCTACAATGGTATTGCTCGTTGCCTTCTTATTCTATTACTTCTTTCGAACAACTTGCAAATGCTTTCATTCAACAATTTCAAAACAATATAAGCCCTAAAGTTACTTTGATTGATTTAATGCATTGTAAACAAGGTGTTAAAGAAAAAGTGACTGATTTCATTGATAGATATAAGCATTTGTATGCTCAAATTTCTTTTCCAGTGCCTGACAATGATATTCAAAGAATCTTTATTTCTAATTTGCAAAAAGATATTCGAGACAAACTTCTGTTTTCTGAGTTTACTTCTTTCCAACAGTTGTGTGCAACTCTTCACAATTATCAACTGACTGTGAGTCAAATGGAACAATCACATCCTATGGCTCCGAGTGATAAGGGTGATAGCAGTCAACAACCATTTGGAAAGTTTAAACCGAACAGAGATTCCATCAAATTCAATGAAAACATCATCAACAACAATGTGAATGCAGCATCAGGTGTGCCTCCTATTTCTAAATTTTTCAAGAAAGAAAGAAAGTATACTCCTTTGAATGAATCATTGCATAGTATTATGAATAAGTTAGTGGAACAAAATGTGCTTACTTTTCCTCCTGTACGACAAATTGATCCTGCAAAGATTACTTCACCTTATTTTGATCACAAAGCTTTTTGTCACTTTCATCGTTAGCCTGGTCATGATACTGAAAAATGTTTTTCTTTAAAGGGTAAAATTCAAGATTTGATTGATAATAATACTATCTCTGTTTCCGGAGTGAATGATAAAGGCAACACATCTATAGCTCCTCCTAACCAAAATCTTCAGATTTTTACTGATCCATTACCTTCTCATACCTCTAATGCGATTGAGGCTAATGATTCCTCTCTCTCATCTGATGGTCTTGTGTCTATGACTCCGAATGTGATTAACTTTGTAGAGCAGCAAGAAAATCCTAAAGAACCTTCCATCACATTTGATTCTAGTGAAACCATTAGAGCACCTGATGGTCCTTTATACATAGTTGCAAAAGTCAAGAATACACCTTGCCGTGGAGTGCTTATTGATCCTTCATGCATGGTTAATGTTATTACTGAAGAATTTCTTTTTACTTTGCAATTGAATCAAGTGATCTATGACAAAACAGATGTGGTTGTGAAATTATTTGATGCATTTTCTTCTCCTGCGATTGGTTCTATTACATTGCCTATTGAGGTCCATAACAAATCCCTTGATGTGAACTTTGCTATTATTCCATCTTCTGAACAATTTCGTGTGAAGCTTGGCTATCCTTGGCTATCTTCCATGAAAGCTATTGCTTCTCCTATTCATAAGTGTTTGAAATTTACCCATAATGGTGAAGTTGTTACTGTCAATCATAGTCTCTTTAAACCAGCTGAAAGAACTTCTAGCGTTCCTATTGATTACTTTTGGCCTAAACAATTCCAATCTCTTCCTCCGCGAAGTGATCATCTTTTCAAATCTTATCAAAAGTGGAAAATAGATATGATCCTATCTCTAAGTGAACCTAGAACACCTAAACTTGATATTCCTATCATTCTTGAGAAGGAAGTTCTTCCTTTGAAAGATAAAACTAATGTCTTTCCTCAAGAAGATTCCCAACCCATCCCCATGGATGTGACTATGTCTATGCCTAATAAACCTTCTAAGAGTAGACCTATACCTCCTCGTCACAATGGACTTGGTCTTCTTCCTAAACCAAAAATTCCTCCTTTATATGGAGCAGTTCCTCCTCCTTCCTTTTATAGAGAGAAGAGACCACCTTCTTCTCCTATTATCCAGCCTAAAAGACCACAACCTAAACACCCAAGTGATAAGGATGAGAACATTCCTCCTCCTCAATCTTCTCCACTTCCTACTAAGACTAGACGTAATCGTTCTGCACGTGAACGCCGACGAAAGCGTCGTCTTAGGGCTCAAGCAGCTGCTTCTCAAACTTTACAATCTCCAAAGACACCTTCAACAAGCATTATTCCATTTTCTCCTCAGCCGGAAATTGAGCCTAAATCTCCTAAACATAAGATGCATGATGGTCTTGATCCTGTGCGAGTTAAAGATCCTATTTTTATAAATCTTGATGATGATATAGATGAAAATGTTATTCATGATGAACATGTTACTCCTCTTGCTTCTGATAGTGAATATGAACTTGTTGATGTTGATAACCATTTATCTAACGAATTTTCTAAAGCACTTATCCTAGCTCCTAGACAAGAACAACGTGGCTCGGAACATGAACATAGCCCTTGTTTGGATCTTGTGATAGCTCCATCTGCTGTGTTGGATGTTCCTCCTCTAGCATGTTCCCTGCCTTCCCGAAACATTGATCAGCAAGATCGGGGGGTAGATGACGTGCTAGACTAGTTACATTAGCATAGCAGATTCTCTCCCCCTCTCTTTTGTTACTTCTTCTATATGTTATTCTCATTCTTCTATTTGTTGTCCTTAGTGTTGTCTACTTGAGGACGATGCAAAGCATTGAGATCTCTTTTGGTCTCTCTCATGTTGACTCAAAAGACACATGTGTTCCCTTCTTCTAGGTGATCTTCCTTGATTGGGGAATGAAGAACAATTATGCATACATACATATGATATATATACATGACTTATCATACAGCATACTGACCCTGAGGAAAGCGAAGTCACCTTGTGCTTTGTGTTTGTGTCTATTATCCTTGGGTTTATCTCACACTTGGGGGCTAAATCTTTGCGATAACGTGCTCCTTTTCTTTCTCATTTCTTATGTGTATCACTACGTTAAAACAATCACCCCCGTTGAGGCGTGTGCGATCGCTTTAACGTAGGGGGGCATACACCCTGACTATCCCTTTAAGATATTTGAAAATTTCTTGGCGAACATAGCTTTGCCTTGAAAATTTTTGGTATTTCTCTTACATGACTCATAGTGAGGGAACCTTGAACCTTACTACTGACAGTCATGGTTCTCCCTCGTGATCTTCCCTTTTACTTTGTCAATCGAAGTCGTAAGATCCTTAGTCCACTGGGGGCTTGGTGTGTCTTGCCTCCTTGATGTGGTGAAAGTCTTTCAATGTTGTTTCCTTGTACTTTACCGGAAGTATGAGCATACATACTCCCGCTAAAGTGAGGGCTAAATGTAGCGTCCTAAAATTGCGACACTTGCAATTTCGACTGCATTTCGGTCTTCACGATGGCGACGCAACACGCAACCTGAATGGAGACCCCGAAACCTGTTTTTGACACCAAAAACTGCATTTTTCAAGCACCCTGGCCTGAACCTCCTTGCACCCTGCCGTCCCAGGAGGTGGGACCAGAGCGCCCAGCGCCCTGGTCCTTGGGTCCTATTTTGGGCCCGGTCTCCTAAGGAGATTGCGGGTCTTTTTGTTTGCAAATTGGAAATTACATTCCCTGGTCGGCCTAAGGTCGGGAAAATCAGTCTTTTAACCCTAAATGACAAGTATATAAACTACATTTTTCTCTCTCATTTGGCATGAGAAGGACATATGTGTACAAGCGTGGAAACTATACTCAAGCATTCAAGCATTCAAGCAATTGATCATTTCAAGTCTCCATTCAAGGCTAAGTGTTGCATTCAAGACAAGGATTCAACCATTGAAGAGGAGATCACTTACTACATACTACATACAACAAACAACAAACATCTAAACCTTCGCACATAAGGATACAAACATCCTTAGAACAAGGTATTAGTACTTGTTTTACATTACAGTCATTTACATTTACAGCACTTGCTCGTTTCTTGGTTAATTCCAAAACCGGGGTTTGACCTAAAGGCAAACCCCTAATCCCTAACCCCCCAATCATCTTCGCTTTTCTGTGTGTAGGTTGCAGGTACGTGGCTGAAATTGAAGATCTGGAATCCTTGTGCAGAGACGAACAGATCCCCCTTCGTTTCGTGGATTTTTCGGAGGACCGTGGCGCTAGGCGCCATCGTCCTGACAACTTTTGCTCAAATTTGCAGGACAGCGCCGTATCGACATTTTACTGCTAATTCCAGGTCCGCAGCTTCATCCTATAACCCGCACTCAGTTTATAAGCGAATCTTTATCACTTTCTATGCATTCCTAGCTCAATTCTCTTATCAACATTCTTTACAAAAGAGGGTAGCCTTGCTATCTTAACCCTTGAAATTCATTTAGCATCCAATCTTGCATTGCATGGGATTGGATCTTGTGGGTTTCAACCCCTCTTTTGAATGTAAAGTCTCTCCCTTAAGTGAAAAACCATCAACCCTAGTGAACCTCCCTTCTCTCTCCTCGGAGTTGGAAGAAGGGAGAGCAACTAGGGTTCGATTGCGATTTTTCCGCTTTACACAGTCAAAACAGGACCTCTCTAGAATCAGGATCAAACAACCTATACACCTTAACATCCTCACAGTAGCCAACAAAAATGAGGGGTCGACTCTTCTGTTCTATTGCTTTCCTCTTAGCATCAGGAATAAAAGCCCATGCCTCACTGCCAAATACTCGGAAAAAATAAATATTAGGCTTGTCATGAGACCAAGCCTCCTCAGGAGTCATATATCGAATCACCTGATTTTGAATATAGTTGGCACAATTGACTACCTCAGTCCAAAAAGACGAATACATGGACCTGGTCTGGATCATACAATTCCCCATCTCCCGTAAAGTTCTGTTTTTGCATTCAGCGACACCATTCTGCTGAGGGGTGTAGGGAACAGTAAACCGATGCTGCAAACCATGCTCAGTGCAAAAATCTCTGAAAGCCTGATTCACATACTCCCCCATTATCTGTATGTATCTACCGAATAGAACAACTAGACTGCTTCTCTACAAATGTCTTGAAGATTCAAAATGAATCAAAGACATTAGACTTTTACTTAAGAAAGTACACCCATGTGCGTCTGGAGAAGTCATCAATAAAAGTGAGTACATACTTGGCCCCACAAAAAGGAGTGGGAAATGACATGAGATCACTGTGAATCAAATCTAAGGGTGCCAAAGCACGAGGAGCTCGTCCCTTCGGAAAGGGATCTCTGTGATGCTTGACAAACACACAACCATTGCAAACACCATCAGTGCAGGAAATCTGTGGGAGCCCAAGAACAAGTGCCTATGTACTCATCTACTGAAGATATTTGTAATTTACATGGCCCAAGCACTCATGCCAAAGCTTACTCACTGAATCTGCATGTGCTAGAAGAGATGAACCTGCACCCGCAAAGGGCTCAAATCCATCAAATCTGTACAGACGAGATGCAATATCAACACTCCTAGTAGCCACAACCAAATCAGAGTCATGGAGGTCCTGAATAACCACATCATGTGGTGAGAACTCAATTGTCTTGCCAGAGCCAGAATGACAAATCTGATAAATGGACATGAGGTTCGTCAAGATGTCAGGGACAACCAGAACATCTTGTAGAGTACCCCATCCAAAGAGACAGAACCTGAACCGAAGACTGAAAGTTGAACTGAGTCACCCACTGAAATCTGTGAAGTACCACAAGGGGCAAAAGAAGTATCCAATTGCTAAGTGTGAGTCATATGGTGAGAAGCACCATAATCTAATATCCAAGTGGACCCATAGGTCGAAGCTCAAGCAATGAGAGCATGACCTTTCCCTATGGAAGGAGAAGACGCCTGAGTTGAGGAGATGTGATGCTGCTGCATGGCTTCCTCTAAAGCCTCTAAGCGTTTCCAACACCTGGAAACTGGATGGCCTTCCTTGCCACAAAAACTGCAAGTGTCTCCTGATTTGTTCTTAGTCTTTGAGGAAGACTCACCAGACTGTGAAGATTTCCCATGTTTTAGAGGAAATGGTGGTTTAGAATCAGACTTAGGAGGTGGCTTGAAGGAATGTTCACTACCTACAGAATTCTTCTTGCGCTTTGGTTTCTGCTTTTGCTTCTCCTTAGAGGACTGAGCAACTAATGTTTTGTTCTTGGACCCTAAGAGCATGTCTAGCTGAGAAAGATGAGACTGCTCACTAGACAAATGCTCACAAAAGACATCAAAGGTAGGTATGGTGAAATGAGCACCCTCCATGGTGGAGTAGAAAGCGGAGGCAAAAATCTAAAAATGACCCTGAAGCTTCGAAAGAATCAAGTGAATGCACTCTATGTTTGTCTTGATCTTGCCACATCCCTGAAGAACAGATCTGGTAGTCTTGAACTTGTTCAAAAAATCCTCAATGGTGGGAAAGGAATTAGGTGACAAGGAAACCAACTCTGCCTCAATCTATAATGCTTGAATCTCATTAACCCTCCCGAAGAGAGAATCAAACTTCAACCACATAGTACGAGGAGCGAGCAGCTCATCAAGGTGAAATAGAAGATTGTCGAAGACATGCAAAGAGAGCTAACCCATGGCCTCATCCATCTTGTTTCTATGTTGAAGAAGCTCATAAGGACGTTGCAATAGAGGCTGAACCTTATCCAAACAAGACCACAACCCTCGTGCTCGGAGAAGCCTCGTGATGCGGGGCTTCTAGGTGTGATAGTTGTGTGATGTCAACAACTCAACTGAAGGATTTGCCATGAAAACTCTGCAATTGCACCTGCTTGTTGGTTTTTTTTATTATGTGATCTTTCAGAATAAATAGAAGATGGAGAAGGGTTTGTTTGTTTTGAGAGTTTTGGTGTTCTTTATTTGTGATATAAATGACATAAAGTGAGAAAAAAACACCCCCCCACAATAGATAAACCCAAACCCTAGTACATACTGATGAGAAGGAAGTAGTGCATAAGAAAAAACAAATTCAAACTGAAATATCACGTACCTAATTAAAATTATGAGAAACAAGATCAAATAATTGAATAGAGCATGCTAAGAGCTTTCCAACTCCTATTCGTTTTCGAAAAACGAAGTCTGTTTGCCCATTCTACGACCCCGGAAGTACGGAAAAGAGTCCCGACTTTGACTGGAAAAAGTACAGTCAAACAACAAAATCGAGCAAAAAATCCAATGGCACAAGGTCCGGCTCAGAACCAACTTTTCGACACCTATTCGCTTTCGAAAAAACAACACCGTATGCTCAAGATATGGCCAAAAAATGAACCCCCCCCTTAAAAAGACAAGAGGGTGGAGGTCCGGTGGCAGGGGCCTGATAGGGGTGGCGCTCCGGGGAGGAGCGACGACGACTGGGAAGCGGGTGCCGACGACGGGGAGGGGAAGTCGGCGGCGGGGGGCAGCAGCCGATAAGATGAGGCCGGCGGGGGCCGGCAGGGCCAACAGGGGGCCTGTGCTGACAGGTCCGGTCAATCGGACTGTCAGGGGTACAGAGTACCCTCCGAAACCCAACTGCAAAAAAATGATTTTTTTTCAAAAAACTTGTTTTCTTTCGCTTGTTTCCAAAAAACTCTTGATTTTTTATTTTTTAATTTTTTTTTTCAAAAAATCAAAAATTCGGCCTGCATGCCGTAAAAAAGCAAAAAATTATTTAAAAAAAATAAATTCGCGAACTGTGTGTCAGGGTCGTACGACTTGGTACTGAAGAAAAATTACCCCTAGATGCTCAGGAGTCAAAATTAGGCAATTTTTATATGACTATAGGGGTTTTTGGGCCTTTTGAGCACGATGGTGAGGTTCGTTTAGGCTCAAAGTGCTAAAAAAAGGCCTATCCCTAAGTGTATAAAAAAAACTTCTTGAAACCCTAGATCTGCTTCCAATGCAAAAATTCTCAAAATAAGAATAGATAGCTGTAGATCTGAAGCTCCGATACCATGTGAGAGTTGAGAAATACAACACCACAGGAGCCTAAAGATCTCTGCAAGCTGAATAACCTGTTACAAGGAGAAGCAAGGAAGCAAATAACAAAAAAGACAATACACAGAAAATATGCTCAAAAATATGAGAGCTCAATATTCACAAAAATGTGTAATGTGATAATGATACAAGGAAAAGAAAATTAACCTCTAATAGGTCAATAAACCCTAAAAGGGAAAATCTAGGCTTGCACATAATAATCAATAAAAGAATTAATTATTATGCACCTAATGTTAGCTTAAGTGTAAAAAGAGATAATAGGGAACTTAAAGAATTAAACAAATATTATTTAATTAATCAAGTAAAGACTCGATTACTCTAACATTTAATTTCAAATCTTATAAAAGACTACTTCTTTAGAAACTTATTTTTTATTATAAAGCAGCCAAAATCGGGGGCTGATCCAAATGAAATAGAAAAAAGCACTACCAACACACACACCGCAGACAAGTGACAGTCAGCCAATCCCTACTCTAGTAATCAAAAACAAAAATTGTCTGCTGCTATTGGATAACCCGAGATCGAAACCAATCTCGTCCAACAAGTGCCATAAACATCAGTAAACCATCATAATGTCAATACTATAAAAATTGTTAATAGTAGCAATATTACCATGGAACCAGGCATTCCAACGACAAAAACTATAGCAAGAAAAGAAAAGAACCAACCATAGAACCTAATTATTAGCACCTATGTGCTTAGAGAGCATAAGCCCGGTCCAGTCATCTGTCAGGAACTGGAACAGTTCCTTAGTGGTGTCGTTTTCAAGCTCGTCCGGATCAGCCTTATCTTGGTGGAGTAAGCAAAGAGAGGTAGCCGACGAGTGCATCACTTTGACAACGAATTTCCCAGTTTTGTTGACATAGGACTCCAGGTGCTCCAGTTTTTTCTTAAAACCATTTAAATCTTCAGAGATAGCACTGCAACCCGAACACTGCACCACCTCTTCCTTCTCCCCTTCATCGGCAATAGTCTTCCCGCCTTCAGAATACCTTCCATCCCCCTCAGAGGTGTGGGGCAAGGAAGTGTTAGAATGAGGGGAGGTATTCTTGATATCCTCCTTGATGGTCTTCGAGTCGGGGACGTTAGTGCCCAAATTGGAGGAATCTGAGCCCTCTGTAGCCTCCATTTCCTCCTCCCCTTTCTCACTTTCCTCTTTCTCATAATCATCCTCTTCTTCGTTAGCATAATTCTTTCTCAAGACAATTTGCTTCATCCGGGGTTTGTTTCTGTGGGATCTATGCCGGGGATACCATCCTCTACATCAGACTCAACAAGGAGGATTATGGGCTCCTTTCTAGGTTTCTTGGAGGTGGGTTTCGTAGTAGAAGGGTTGCTTTTATTTTCTTCCCCAATTTTGAGGGGGCAGGGGGGGCCTTGGTGAGGGGATTGACAAGGTGTCATCGACTTTTTTGAAGACTTTTTGAGGCCTTTCTTAGAGCCTTCAGGGGGACCCAGAATGGAGGGGGGCGGGTTGAACTGAGATAGTTTTAGGGGGGCAAAGGGCCTTGTGAAGATTGTATAGCCTAAACATAAACCCCTGGTGGAGGATGGTAAAATTACCCTCTTGACTCATACAATTGCGAACATCTTTAACATTAGACTCAAGAGCATGTAGCAGAAAGAAAGGAAAAGAAATGGTGTCATGGTTGCGCAAGTGATTGAGTAGCGAGAAGTGATAATAGTAGAAAACACCATACCTTCCCTCGAGGGTGAAGTATTTCATTATGATTTTGCAAACCTGATCCCATGGGTAGGGTACACATTCCCTGTTGAAACCCCCATGCATTTTAGCCGGTTCCTCGCCCTTTTTGAAGCGATTCATGTTGTTTTCATCTGCAACCCTGCTAGTTTTCTTCCATTTCCTGCTTTTAGTAGAGAGACCTATAGCCTAGGTGATAACTTCCTCACTAATTTCAAACGAAATGTCCTCCATGACTACCCTCTTGTCCTTCCAGCTATTGACAAACTGCATGGAGAGGTTTTTGTCGAATCCCTTCATGGCTTCCATGAACGGGATGATTCCTCCTTTAGCATACATCCAGATGCACGGGTCATTGTGAAAATAGTCATCAATAATGTCTGGTTCCACTCGGACTAAATCCCCTCCCATGATAGCTTCCTCCAGAGTGAAGTTGAGATGTAACGCAAGCTTGAAAAGAGAAATGCAGAGGGGAAAACTAGAGCTGGAGTTAAGAGAAAACATCTGAAAATTAGCCAAAATATTATGCAAGGTGCGATAATTATTTTTAGTGGTGTTTCCCAAGGTATGCGTCCGCCAGCTCCGGGAAGCATGTGAAGGGACACCTCTTGATATCTCCGCTAACTTGCAAAGATCGTCATTATGGCGAGTTCTTAGTTTCTGGTTAAGGTAATAATTAGAGTCCTTCTTGTGATTAATAATCAAAAGTTGTCACTCCAACCCATCGGCGACACAGAAATAGGAGGTCGGCCAAGTCAGCGTCTGGCATAGAAGGTGGGGACCACAAGAAGCCAACATGGCATAGCCCACCCAATTTGAATTTAAATTTCCCGCCAGCAGCGTAGCATAGCAGCCGACCCAAAGCAACCTGTTGAGAAGAAGGATGTCACACTTCTTTGATGGATATAGGCGATTTGTTTGTTCCCAATAAGGTCCTCATACCTTTTATCTCCAGCCCTGTCGTAGCCAGTGAGTCCGCCACCACATTCCCCTCTCTATAGATATGCTGAATTTGAAATTCCTCCAACCAAACTATCATGGACCAAATGTCCTTGATGACATTGTTGATCATCCAGCTGATCCCTGAAATGCCTTTAGTGGCCTCAATAATCAGTTTAGAGTCCCCTTCAATGATCAGTCTTTTGACATTGATGCAAAGAGACAACTTAAGCCCCCAAAAGAGAGCATGGGCTTCAGCCATGTTGCTCGAGACAAACTCAAAATTTCCCGCATAGGCCAAAACTAGGTTGCCCAAGCTATCACTGATAATTTCGCCCCCTACCGCAAAACCACTACGAGCAACACCTTCAAAATTAAGCTCAAGCCAAGGGGGAGGAGGTGTTGACCATCTGGTATTAAGCCTCTCCATCTTTTTAGAGTTATCATATCGAAGGAAGCTATCTAGCAAATTCCAAGTTTTAATCCACCTCCGATCCAAAACCATAGGGGTAGATTGTGGAGTTTTCCACTTGCTAATGAGGGTGTTCTCCCTGAGGTACTTCTCAGCTATGTCAGTCACTGTGTCAATTGAGCTGTTGGTGTCACAGAATATCCTATTATTTCTTTCCTTCTAGATATGCCAACAGACGTGGGGAGGAATGAGTCTCCAAAAAAGTCTGACTAGCGGTTTTACAGAGGGGCACTTCTAGTTGCTGATAATTTGTTGCAAGTCTTCCAATAATGTCCAAGCCAAATTAAATTTGTGTAGAACTTTGTACCAAACCCTGGAAGTGAAGGGGCAATGAATAAATAGGTGGTTTATGCTTTCCTTAGCACAATTACACATAACACATTTGTTGGCAAGCGTAAATCCCCTCCTCTTCAGATTATCAATAGTAAGGATCTTCTCGTGAAGGGTCGTCCACCAAAAGAAGTTAATTTTAGGGATGAGCTAAGAGTTCCAAACTTTTTTCCATCTATAGCAATCATTGAAGGAGGAAACCAAGAGATTGCAGGCCTATTTAACACTGAAAGACCCTGAGGGTTTCGCGGTCCAAACAAGTTTATCAGTGTGAGTGAAACAGGGGATCCTGATCCCCTTAAGAAGGGATTGCAACTCTTTAGCCAAATGAATCCATTGGGGGGTATTTCCCAGACTATCAGCAAGCCTTAACCAGCAACGGGAGGGAGAGATGTAGTTTATCACAAGGGAGCCAAACAAATCCTTGAGAGCGACCATGAGGCAACTGAACCGGGAGTAGGCAAGGGGTTTGTCACCAATCCAGTTGTCCTCCCAAAATCTAATTTTCTCACCATTACCAACTTGCCACTTTAGACCTTGCTTGAGTAGTTTCCTATTCTTAACAAAGTTGTTCCATATTTTAGACCCAGGAGGGAGCTCGTAGGAAGAGAGGAGGGAGGGGAAGGGGGTGTGATTGAAGTACTTGGCCCTCGTAATCATGCTCTAATTAGCGTTGCTCTTCATAAGGATCCATTCGATTTTAGTCAACAAGGCCTTATTCAGATAAGAGATTTTTCTAATTCCAAGGCCACCCATGACCTTCGGTTTGCACACCTTCTCCCAGTCGACTGAGTTGATTCTGGCCTTCTCCTCCAATCCCATACACCAAAAACTTCTTTGGATTCTCTCGACTTTCTCAGCCATAGAATTGGAAATCTTGAAGAGAGAGAGAAAGTAGACAGGAACACCTTAAAAGAGAGGCCGACAGGAGTTGGAGTTTACCCGCACTACTCAGAGTTTTTCCAGTCCAGCCAACAAGTTTCTTTTGCATTCTTTCTAAGATTGATTCCCAAAAGTGGGAGGTGACCTCCTTGATAGTGAGGGGGAGACCCAAGTAGGAATCAGGAAGATCAACAACACTATATCCAAGGATTTGCATAAGTTTACCCTGGAGAATTATGTCTGTGTTAAAGAAATAAACCTTTCTCTTGCAATAGTTAATCAGTTGACCAGAGGCAAGGGCGTACTCTTCTAGCAGATGTTTCCATTCTTTAGCCTCTATCACAGATGATAGGTTGAAAAGGAAGGTGTCATCCACAAATTGCTACATAACCATAAGAGAAAGGGTGGAAGCAACTTTTACCCCCGAAATTCTACTGGTCTTGATCAGATTGGAGAAATTCCTACTCAAGACTTCAACTACCATAATGAACAAATAAGGTGAGAGAGGGTCTACCTATCTTAGCCCCTTCCCAACCTTAAAGAAGCCCCAGGGGGTGCCATTGACTATCATTGAATAGTGAACACTTTCCACCACCACCCTGATAATATTGATAAATCTTTCCTGGAATCCCATTTTAGAAAGGACCGCATACAAGAATTTCCAATTAACTTTATCATAAGCCTTAGAGATGTCAAGTTTGAGAGCCATACCTGGGTTGCAACTTTTCTCCATGGAGTGAATGACCTCATGGGTAGTAATGACAGCATCAAGAATCTGCCTGCTCGGAACAAAGCCTCTTTGAGAGGGACTAATTCATTTATCAAGGAGGGGTTTGATTCTGTTGACAACAACTTTAGATAAAATTTTATAGACTGAGTTACATAGGTTGATGGGCAGATAGTTAGTCATGAGTTTCAGGTTAGCAAATTTGGGCACCAAAACAATGAAAGTGTTATTCAATTTCTTCAGGAGTTTACCAGTGCGAATGAAGTCCCTGGTAGCTTTAGTTAGATCATACTTCATAATTTCCCATAAAACCTGGAAAAAAGTAGGGAGGAAGCCGTCAGGACCAGGGGCCGTAAAGGCAACCATAGCAAAAACCGCTTCTTTAACTTCGTCTTCAGACACACGGCTTATCAATAGCTCATTGTCAGCCTCATTCGGGACTTGAGGGATGAGACTGAGGAGTTTATCACTGATCTCGGTATGTTCAGCTGTAAAGGCAACCATAGCAAAAATCGCTTCTTTAACTTCATCTTCAGATACACGGCTTATCAGCAGCTCATTGTCAGCCTCATCCAGGACTTGAGGGATGAGACTGAGGAGTTTATCACTGATCTCAGTAGGTTCACTGACCCTATCATTCGTGTAGGCATTAGCAAAGTGAAGGGAAGCCCATTGACCAATTTCATTATTCCCCACCACTTCCTCATTTCTGTTATTGAGAATGGAACATATAGTGTTCCTCCTTTTATGCTTTGAGACTAATCTGTGAAAGGAGGTGTTCCTGTCCCCCTCAGTTAACCATTGGATCCTTGATATTTGCTTCCAGTAAATTTCTTCTAGATTCATGATTTCTTTCCATTTGTGTTTCCATCCCTCCTCCTCTATATGAGTGTCCATAGAGGAAGTCCCCTCCACAATGGTCCTCTGGAGGCGGTCCAAATTGGTTTCAGCCTCCTTTTTTCTCTTGAAGATATCCCCCAAAGGAAGAAAGACTCCAGAATTTCACCTCCTTTGTGATAATTTCCAACTTTTTAGAAATTCTGAACATAGTCATACCTTGAACAGGGGAGTTCCACCAGTTTTGTATGCATTGTTTGAAGTCTGGACGGGAGTGCCACATGATCTCATACTTGAAGGGTGAGGGACCAGAGGTCATCTTGTCAACCCAAGAGAGGAGGATCGGGGAGTGGTCAAAGATAGTGCACGGGAGAGACAAGAGCGAGGAATTGATTCCAAAGTTCCACTTGGCAGAGATCAGAAACCTATCCAGCTTGACCTGAATCAGATTGGAGCCTTTTCTATTGTTAGACTAGGTGAAAGGGTTCCCTTGAAGATCAAGATCAAGTAACTCATTATTTCTGATGAAGTCAGTAAAGTCAAGAATGCTCTCATTGTAGTCAGTTAGACCTCCTATCTTCTTAGAAGGATAAAGGGGGGTGTTGAAATCCCCAACTAACATAAACAAATCCTCCTTATTGTTAGTCAGGAAGGTAGTGATTTCCTCCCAGATCAGAACCCGACCTTGTCTAGTATTAGGAGCATGAATGTTAAAAAAGAACCAAGATAAGTTATTCATAGTGGACTTGGTGGAAATAAAGTTGTCAGAAGAGCCAACTGCAAGCCCATCCAGCTTTCTCTTATTCCAAAGAGTAGCAATTCCTCCTGAAGCACCTTCTACCTCTCCATAATGAAAGGCAACACCCGACCATAAACTGTCAACAAGCGTAGCAAAATTTTGGTAAGTCATTTTCACCTCCTGGATTAGGATAATATCAACTCTATTGGTGAGTATTCATTGCTTAAGAGCATACGGCTTTTGGGGGCTGTTTAAACCCCTTAAGTTCCACGAGAGGAACTTCATTTCTTGCTCTTCTGAGTTGTCTCTAGGGTTAATTGTCTTCCACTAGCAATTTCCCTGGCCATTACCTTAGTTCTGAGGGTCCTCTTAGAGGGTCTGCCTGGTTTAGGGTCACTTCCCACATCCGCCTTCTTATTTCCTCTATTTTTTCTTTTCGGTTCCTGCCATTCCCCCTTCTCCTTATCCGACGGCGAAGACGGGGCAGAGTGACTACCATTAGAGAGAGTAGTGATATCCCTAGAAGATCTGGTAGCAGACAAAGAGGAGGTCGGGTCTAGACCAAGCCTTGTGGTAGGCGATGCCCTAGTGCTAGTGCTCCAGATATTCCTCCCACAACTTCCCACTGAATTGGGTATCAGATGCACGATTGCTGGTGGAGTGGAAATATTGAGCCCTTTCTTCTCCTCGATACACGCCTCCACTTTGAAACCTTCTTGTTCAATCTTCGCTTGGGGGATCTCTCCTTCTTCTAGCTTCGGGCCCAAGCATCTCCTCGAGGGGGTAGGAGCCTTCTTGGAGTCAGGGGTAACTATCATGTTAAGAATACCGACCAAGAAGGGGTATCCCTCCTCAGTGGTATCTTGAGGACTTGCCTTTTCTATCAGGTCCTCAGTCTGACCCACAGTGTTGTCGGAAGCCAAGGGGTTAGGGGGGTTTTCCATTCTCAGCTATCTCCCCAATAACAATACCTGGGGATGACAACTTCTCCTTCAGCTTTTCCTTCGGAGGTTGTGGGGTCGGACAGTCCGTAATAACATGCCCATGTTTACCACATCTTTGACAATACAGGGAGGCGTTCTCAGAGACAATAGCCTGTGTCCATTTACCCCATTTGGATTTAAGGGCAATGAAATTAGGGAGTGGGTTGTTAACAACCACATTCACACAAAGGCTAGCATAAACAAGTCTGGACTTCTGCATTGTCACATTGTCAACAACAACAAACTGACCAAACGAGTTACCAATCCATCTGAAAATGGCATCATCCCAAAATTCCAAGGGGAGGCCCAAGAGTTTGATCCAAACCGATGCCAGTCTAAGGAGGTCCGCACTTGGGTCAAATCCCGACTTCCACTTGGAGAGAGTAAGGCAATGTTTACCATAAGACCATGAACCAGACATAATATAGATGAAGTCTTCTTCTGCAATAAATCTAAAAAGGAAGAGTCCACTAGGCATAGCAGAGACTGAGACACTACCTTTGATTTTCCATCTGGAACCAACCCATCTTCCCACCATATCTATAGTGGGTCTGAAGGCTAAGAATCTTCCTACCAGGCAAAGGTGAAGGGAGGAAGCAATATTATCCATGATACTGTCTGGGAGGCGAATCTCGGGGCCCTCCTCACCATTAGTGACTTTTGGCAGCAACGTTGAAATCCCTGACTTGGAGTTACCAACAAGGGCACCTTTCCAGGAGTTCTCTTGAGCTTCCCTAGGCAAAGGTCCCACCTCTCGAGTCTTGGGATCTTTTTTGGGGAAATCTAAGTTGGGGGCCACCAGTGGAAGCTTCGCAAGGCAAGGGACCTCGTGCAACACCTCATTGCAAGCAACAACCGAAGGAGCCCACCCATCTCCTTGGGCACGCAACACAAGAACCAAATCCATACAAATCTGCAGGTCAGCCGGGGGGGTCAGAATCCAGGGAGGACTGGCCCTCCCTAGCAGAAATGATAGACATAGCAGAAAATTAAATTGATTGTTCCTCTTTAGAAACTTGTTAAATAGTTAAAAAACTTGATTATTATCTCCACGAGAGACTATTGATTACCACACTCAAACAAAAGAATTTAAGGAATTGAAATATCAAATTGCACCATTTATAGACTATTCTTTAAAAAAATTGCACCCTAATTGTTGCTTGGCTCTTCTATTCATGAATAAAATTTCATGCAAATAATAAAACAATATCCGGTGAGTGAAATTCATTTTTCCTACAATGCTCGCTGAAGTGGCCATAGCCATAGAAGTTGCAGCGCCTTTCACTTGTTATTAGATATATCAGCTCTCAGCGAGCAGTGAGCATACACAGACAGGAATTTTTACATACGACTTGCAATTATCTGTTTTTTTTTTTCTCGGCTGTGTGGATTGGCGGCGGCGTTTATAGATACCTTTCTGTTTTATAAATGTAAGGGTTTTGATTTTTTTGTTTGCCCTTTTTACGAAGGTTTTAAAATTTTATGCAGTTCTGAAGGGGTTTGATATTGTGTTATTTTGGTTCGTAGATGGTGATGGAGAAAGCAGAAACGAGGGTTACATCGGGTAGGCTGCGATGGGGAGAGTTAGAAGAGGAGGACAATGAAGACCTCGACTTTCTTCTGCCGCCGCCCACCGTCATTGGGCCGGACGAGAATGGTGTGAAGAAGACGATCGAGTACAGGTTCAACGATCAGGGGCAGAAGGTGGTGCGCACTACCACCACGCGCATCCGCAAGGTGGCCAAAACACGCCTCAACAAGCGCGCTCTCGAGCGCCGCGAGTGGCGCAAGTTTGGCGGTGCCACCAGTGAGGATGCCTCCAACCGTCTCACGGTCGTCTCCACGGAGGAGATCTTGCTGGAACGGCCCCGCCCGCCGGGCTCCAAGGCGGAGGACGTGAAATCGGGTGCTGACGCTCTCTCTGCTCTTGCTGGCACCAAGGGGGGCGCCGTGCTCATGGTGTGCCGTATCTGCGGCAAGAAGGGCGATCACTGGACTTCAAAGTGCCCTTACAAGGACCTTGCCCCCGCTGGTACTACTGACACTCTCACTATGGATAAGATGGATGGCGCCGCTGCTGCTTCCAGCGGCGCACCAGCCGCTGCTGCTTCGGCGGCGGGGCGGTCCACCTACGTGCCTCCTAGCCTGAGGGGTGGCGTCGATCGCTCCGGCGATACCATGCGGCGGAGAAACGATGAGAATTCTGTTAGGGTTACGAATCTTTCCGAGGACACAAGGGATGCGGACCTGCACGAACTCTTCAAGCCGTTTGGTCACATCACGCGTGTGTATGTGGCAATGGACCAGAAGACAGGAGTTAGCAGGGGCTTTGGTTTTGTTAATTTTGTCAACAGGGAGGACGCTCAGAGGGCTATCAACAAGCTCAATGGTTACGGTTATGACAATCTCATTCTCAGAGTTGAGTGGGCCACCCCTAGACAGACATGAGATCAGGTGTCTTCAGGAACCCAGGACTACTTTTTCCATGCACTCCTGGGAAGAGGAGAGTGATGGAAGCAACGGCTGAAAATCCGGGATGCATCCCTGACGAATGAGCAAATGTGGGATCTCAATGATTTATCTTTTGACATAGGAAGTAGAATGGGTAACTATTTTCTTCATAGATTTAGAGCTGGAAATAAGTAGTAATTTGGTCATTATGTTGTCCTTTAATGTTTGCTAACTGTGTTGAGGGAGAATTGTAGCTTAGGTTTATCGCGTTTTGAGTTAAAGGATCACGAGACATTTGTTTTCTTCTGTTTCAAACTCTGCCTATGTTTGATTTGATTTTCTCAATTTTGAATAAATACAAAGTATATTTATTAATGTAGGAAGATTATGCTCTTTGCTTAGGTTTGCTATGTTTTGTTCCTATGAAAGTTAAATCAGTTTAAGATTGCTATGGAGAATCATTTTCTTTTATTTTTCAGTTAAATGCAGTGCTTATTTATGTTTTAGTTCCAGTGAAATGAAGTGCTATTCTATGTTTTAGTTGCAGTGAAATGCAGTGCTATTTTCTTTAATCTGCTTTTATATTTTGCTATTTTTTATTTTAATTGAAATCCCGTGCGAGCTACATTGTTTTATATGCGTTTTATATTGTGTTACGATATTATTTACTGTTATATAAAATAGAGTGCAGTATATTTACTTCTTTTCCACTGTTTTATTGGATTCCACTGCTATTTTCATTTATTTAATATGTAAATCTTATTTTGCCACAATTAAATGATGTAGGTGCATCGGAAAAATAAATACGATGCTGAGATGAGAGACATCTGGTTT
Organism: Cryptomeria japonica; assembly: GCF_030272615.1. Taxonomy (NCBI): domain Eukaryota; kingdom Viridiplantae; phylum Streptophyta; class Pinopsida; order Cupressales; family Cupressaceae; genus Cryptomeria; species Cryptomeria japonica. The sequence goes on along the minus strand of NC_081408.1, from coordinate 230,329 downwards.
GGTGGGATTGCAGATATGTTACTTATATATGCGTGTCTGTGTGTATATTTCTAATTGACGCTGATAGGGTAAATAGTGTCCGAGACTAAATTTGCTTTGATGTAGACCCGAGAAAGTGCGGTGTCTTGTGTTAATCATGGTATTTGTCTGGATATATTTGAAATGGGAGCAATTGTGATAGAGGTTTATCTGCTCTTGCAAGTCAATTGTCAACAAGATGGACTGTTTCTGCAGTTAACTCAAAACCCATCCTATAACGCAACCTGCAAATGTTGGCTACTTTAAAAAAAAATTGTACAACCTTTCAATGCCTACAAAAAATCAGAAGCTCTGCCTTGGCATGGATAAGCAAGATTTCCTAAACTGAAATATAATGAAAATCAGAAGCTCCAGAAAGTAAGAACCAGCAGTAGACAAGGGTGTCATGGGGCAAAGAGCGAATCAGTTGATGAAGATGACAAGCATAACGAAAAGTGCTTCCTTGGCATCGATGAACATGATTTCCACTCAAGACATTGTAAAAGTGGCAATATGGTGGCCAAATTTGCCTAAAATGTAATGGATCCTAGGTCAGCCAGGTCATCCATTTGCATTTTTATTAAATAAATAAATAAAAACATTAAATAAATTATGAATAAATGCAATTATTAAATGATTTTAATTTTTACCTATAGGCGGACTAGCACAAGTAATATTAAATAATTTGTCCAAATTCAGCTTAATAGGCCGATTAGCTTGGTGTGTGGTGGTTTAATCTTTGGGGCCAACCTGGGAATGAATTACTATATAAAGGTTTGAGAGGTTTGAGAAAGGCATCGGAGAAATTATTAATTCTAGAATTAAATGAATGCAGAGCAGAATCTTCCAGACGCAAACCTGGGAAGCTCTTCCTTGGTAGGATGACACCCCTACCACAACTTAGCTCCATTTTATTGCCTGAGTCCTTCCTTTGAATCGCTTTGCTATTCAGAACAGAAAGGTGGATATTAGGCCAGACATTGGGCACATTCTCTCATATAGTGAAACTGCCCCTTGGCTGGAGTTATCACCTAAAAAGCACACCAAGTTACAGCTGGGACAAATATCGTTGTCACTTCAGATTGCAGGATAGAGAATTGGGAGGAAGCAACGGCAGATTCGAATTGTAGACAGGGCAGATTGCAGTTTTCTGAGTTCATTGATATCATATGACAGTCAGCAAACATCCAGTATGAATTTGTTTACTTTTGTAATTGCATAATTAAGACAAGCTGTTTGTATGTCAGATTTTGATATTTGTCTATGGTCATATTTGTGTGTAAACATTCAATCAAATAGATAACCCCAGGGTGTGCAGAATTTTTATGTAAAATCTGAGTATATTTCCATGAAAATTGTTGTTTATCTTTGCATTGTTGAGAATCATAAGTTTTTTGTAAGTTGGTATATTTCAGTGGTATCAGACTCTAGAGCCACCTTTCTGCCAGCTTGTGGATTGATGAGTAATAGGGATTAGTGATACAATCAAAGGGAAAAGAAGGCAGTGGGTGATAGTGAAGAAGCAAATCCCCAAGATTTCATTAGGGAGATCAGAGAGATTCGTACGAGCGTGAGGATACCATGAGGGAGATGGTTCAACTTTTACGAGGAACGAGCCAGCAACTAAGTGTCGATAGGCCTGTTCAAAATGATGCTGAAGGCAGCAATTCCGGTGGAGGAAAAGCTTCAGTGAATAGTGGGAGAACTTCAATTAACTGGAGGAAGACGTGACAAGATTTCATGATGCATAACCTGCCTTAAGCCTTGGCATGCGTGGAGATCTAACTTTCGAAGAAAGCAACAACACATGGGAGGAAAGGGTTTAAGGGAAGGAAGGACATTCAACACTGATTGGGAAAGACCATCATCCCAACCTTTGATGGAGTTAGAAGTTCATCAACAAGGGTTTGGTTGTAGAAATTAGATACATATTTCTCATTGAACCCAATGCTTGAAGAAGAAGCCATTGAATTCGCCATCGTGCATCTTGAGGGAGTGGCTTGCAGATGGTGGTACCATGGCACAATAACCCAAGGGAACAATTCTGTTACCCCTTGGAAGATTCAACCAAAGATTGATAGAAAGGTTCAATAGGAAGGATCTTGAGACTCATTTTAGAGAATTAGCACAACTGAAGCAGGATTGAAAGTTGGAATATCATGTAGCAGAATAACAGAGACTTGTGGTAATGATTTATGATGTGTTAGAGAAAAGGCTCATAGTTTTGTTTGTGGAAGGCCTAGCTAAACCCCTTAGAGGGTTAGTAAGAGCAGTAGATCTAAGTTATGTGCAAGAAGCCACCAAAAGAGCTTTGAATTTTGAATATTCAGTGACTAAAGACAGGTTGAGTTCCAAGCAAGCATGTCCTATGCTAACAAAGAAATCTTTTCAGAAGAGTGCGCTGCCATCTACACCAAATCAAATGGAGATGTCTAAAAACAAGCTGCAAAAGAAAAAGGTATGCTTCACATGCAGAGAACCGTCACAAACCAGTGATAGGTGTTTTGGAAAGGGATGGATACACTATTTAGAGGCAGTTTCCAATGGGGACACAAACGAGGCAATGGGGCAAGATTTTGATTTGAATTTGCAGTTGCTTGAGGGCAATCAACATCTAGGATGGGCGGACTGTAATGACCCTGATTAGACCCTAGGTTGGCCAGGTCATCCATTTGCACTTTTATTATTTCATGTCCCTGACATAACATTCATGTCCTAGGTTTTTCAGAAAATTCAAAGGGCTATTCAGGAAAATATGGGAACCATGGAGGTCTCTTGTTACTCTAACAACTCCTTGGAGTCAAACATCTTAAGAGCTTGGAATATGAAGATCACTGATGGTCATAATCTCAGCTACAATAAAAGGTTGGCTTAAAATCAATTTTGATGGAGCAGCCAAAGGAAACCCAGGTCCCTCAGGCTATGGAGCTATTCTTAGAGACTACAGAGGCATTTGCAAAGGTATGATTGCTGTCCCTATTGGCACTCAAACCAATCATAAAGCGGAAGCTATGGCAGCCCTTCAAGGCATTATTCTAGCCAAAAAATGGAACTGTCCCTATCGCTGGATAGAAGGGGACTCCAATAATATAATTAAGTGTCTCAATGGGACCTCAAAGCCCTCTTGGTCGATTCACAATATAATTTTTTCTGCTATTGAAATCATTAGAACCTTCAAAAAATGCCACATATCCCATATCTATCGGGAGGCCAACTGTTTTGCTGATTGGGCTGCAAACGTGGCGGTTAAGAATGAGACTATTACCACGTGGATAGGTGAGAGCGGTCTCCCCGAAGATGTTAGACAAATCATAATTAATGAAAGATATCGAAGTACCCCAAAGACTCTTGATTGACAGGGTAATTATGATAAGTACTGAAGTAAGCACTTCGAGTTACTTCTATAATGAGGTAATTACTCATTATAACATCAAAGCCAGCAGAACTTGTTTTATAACCCATCAGATCATTAATGCTATACACGCTTTCTGGGTTTTTGTTTTAATTCCGAAAAGCTCTCTGTTTCACCAGTTCTGTAATCTAAACTTGGCTGTGAGAAATGACACCATGGGCGGAAATAGGAGAAGATATGAGCCAAGCAGTTGCAAGGAGTGGAAACAGAAAGAAGAGGTGTGGGAAATTTTGCAGGAGGGCGGTCTTTCGAGCTTCATTGAGAGACTCCATGGCCGTGATGGAAAGATAACTAGCTTCTTTTGCAAAAATTGGAAGAAGGGCATGCTTAAAATGGGCGACCAACTGGTGGAAATTGACGAAGATTTAATAGCTAAAGCTACAGGTCTCAACAGGGAGGGCTGCAACTTCTACAGAGACATGAAGGTCAGCAGGGAAGCCATTGAAAGGTACCCGGTCACTGAGAAAGAGAAGAAAAGACTGGTAAAGTTGAGTAAAACCTATTACCCGCCTAGGGCTTTTGCAAAACCCTGGCGGGGAATTCTCTTTGTTTTAACGAGGTATATAACTCTAGATGGTAGGTTTACGAAAGTATATGGGTATCATTTTGTCCTGTTAAATCATTTTAGGCATAATGATAAGGTGAATTTCCCTTACTTCTTGCTCTGTTCTATGAATGCCTCCCTAAAAGCCTACAAAGAAAATCCTCGGGGTGATACTCCAATGCACCAGGGACTTATGGTCTTCATTTATGACCATTTAAAGGCTAGTAAAATCAACCGGATGAAGCTCTCTGTGGATTCGGAAGAAGAAATGTCTGATTCTGATTTCTCGGAGGAGGAGGAATCAGACTATGATTCGTCGACTGATAATGAGGAAAGCTCTGATGACTCAGACTATGAGAGTAGTAAGAAGAGGAAATCAAGACCCTCTTCTGCTAAGAGCAAAAAACCTCAAAGCAAACCCTTGATTAGTATTTCTTCGGAAGAAGAGTACTTTGATTTCCCTGAGGAGAAGAAGAACCCTAAGGGGGTGCTAAAGAAAAAAAGGAAGAACCAAGCCCAGACCAAGAAGAAGCAAAAGAAAACAGAGGAGACTGGCAAGGAACCGGAAGATGACAAGCAAACAAGGACCCTGGAAGCTGAACACAGCCTGGATATGGAGACTATGGAGGAGACTCTTAGGGCCGCCGACACTATTTCTGCCCTCCATATCTCTAAAGATGAATAGATAACCCCTGGTAAAGTGACTCCCTCTTTTGGCCCTCCTCCCGAGGCCTTGAATGGTTTTATGAAAACCATAGAATGGCTTATTGATGGGAATAAGAAAACTGCGGATGAGTACAAAAAACTATGCAACAGAGTCCTGATCCTGGAGACCATTAACATTGGAGAGGGGAACACTATGGCCCACTATATCGAGGATCTGAAGAACACAATTGCTAAAGCTGAAGACATCAGAGATGCCTTTAATCCTCGGTTTGAGAAAATTGAAAAGGAGATACAGGACAAAAACCCTGGAGGAAACTAGTGAAAAAACGCTCTTGGACACAGTCGCCAAAGTGGACAAGATAGAGGAGTGCCTCAAGAACATTGCGGAGCAGAGCCTCAGCATTTTGAAAATCTCAGCCAACAACACCCATACCCTCATCAGCAAGCTTGATGACGAAAAGGATATCTAGGCATTTGACCTGGATGCAGAAGGAACAGGGGAAGCCCAAGGTCCCAGAACCCGCACCCGTGGGAAGAGGAAGGAAAAGAAAGTGAATAAGGACCTGGAGGAGCTGAAAGCAGTTGGGGCGACCTATGATGAGCTGGTGACAAAGGCAGAGGATCTGCTAAAAAAAATTACAATGTAGTGTCTCCTTGGGTTCTTTGCTGTTTTTTGTTGTTAAGCTGTGTAGACGTATAAAAATGACCATATTCCTAAATGAATATTTTATGTTCATTTCTCTATTTGATTAAATCCAATTTAATTAAATTATCCACATTCCTCTATTTAATTAAATAAATTACTCAATTTATTTAAATTAAATTCACTATACCATTTAATGAATAAATTATTTTATTCAATTAAATCCCCCCTATCCACTTTTAATTAAATTCAAATTTAATTAAATAGTTATCCTAAATTGAATAAATCTAATTTATTTAATTTCCCTAAATTGCAACCAAATTGAATGAATTAAATTATTTCAATTAAATCCTATTATCCCTCCATCCACTTGCAAAATCCCAAACCCCTTTCTAATCCCTTCTAGAATCTTCTAAACACTTCTAATTAACCTAACCCCTCCTCTAAATTTTGTCACATCCCTAAGCAAAGGGAAGTCACTTCTAAAACCCTCAAAGTCTTTGATAACCATTAAAGGCTTTCAACCTTCAACCACTAAATGGCTCAAAGTCTTTGATAACCATTGAAGGCTTTCAACCTTCAACCACTTAATCCCCAAAGTCTCCAATAACCATTAATGGTTAACTCAAACCCTCCTACATGGTTAAAACATTTGTTTTGACTCAACCTCTACCCAACCCAAAGGTCTCATCAGGCCATTAATGCTTTGACCATGATTATCTCTTAATCATTTGCACAAAGGTTTATCCTTGGATTAACTCTTAATCCAGTGGGTAATCTTAATTTAGACTTGACCCTTAGCCTTTAGATAACCATGAGGTCTTCTCAGGCCTTTAATGCCTCCAACCCCTTCTCTCAACCCAACCCTATATTGACACTTGTCACCATTTCATTGGTGTCAATTGTGCACATGGATCCCCAACTTTCAAACTCAACCCTTGATTAAACTATTCAATCGTGACCATCCATTGCCCTGTTTTTGCTATAAATAGAGCTCTCATTCCTCCATTCTTAACAATCATCCTTCAAATTTGAAGCATTACACTTATGCTCAAATTCTTTCAAGCTTTCATATCATTTTTATGCTCATCATTTAGCCTCTTTTAGATAAGAAATTAGACTAATATGCATGCTTAGAATAATTTCTTTATCATTTAGCTTCAATCATAAACTAATATAGTATGCTAGGATAGTATTCATACTAATCTTGTCATCTTATAGCTAGTTTATTGCATTTCTAAGATCATACATAGTTTAACATCCATTTCATACTAAAATATATCAAAGCATCCCTCGTTCTTACATTTGCCATCCCTAAACCATTTTGCTCAGTAATCTGAGAGCAAAACATTGGTTTGAGGGACATTGTGAGATAGAGAACCATGGGACCCAACTTGGGAAGCTGAGTAATTTGTTATTACTCCATAGCTTGCATCAAGAAGTCCTGTGTGTGTGTGTGGACAAATATTCAGCAATATTTTCACATATTGAATTTTATTTAACCACTTTTCCCGCATACAAGCTGTTTTTTCTATTCGCTGGTCTTTTGACCAGTCGCTCTGTATGTGGACTCTATTCTCTCAGCTTTCTTTCTAACTATGTTGTAATGGTTTCGGGTCCTTAAAACCTGCTTTTCAATCAATCAGAACACCAGCAAACTATTAGAAATCACACTTACTGATCAAATCCTTGAATATAACAATTAGCAAATATGGATAGTGGCTGGCAATTCTTATATAAAACCCAAGAATAAAAGGATAGCTGACCTGTTTGGAAAGGTTGCAACCTTTGATGAAGGTGTTAGTTGAAAGATATAAATAGGAGGTGTTTGTGGATCATTCAGGTATTCATTCAAGGGAGATTATTCTGAATCATAGAAGATAATCACAAAGCATTCAATCTAAGAAGAGTTTGCAGACTCAGAAAATATACATTAACCAGCAGCATATATTTTTATCTAATATTGTAGCTCTAAATCAAGGTATTATTTTGACAATTTACATTTCCCAACATTATCCATACCTTCTTTGGGGATTTTAGGGAAAATTGAGTAAAGTCCTAATAGGGGACATTACATATTAAATAAATAAATAAAAACATTAAATAAATTATGAATAAATGCAATTATTAAATAATTTTACCTATGGGCCGACTAGCACATGTAATACTAAATAATTTGTCCAAATTCAGGTTAACAGGTCGACTAGCTTGGTGTGTGGCAGTTTGATCTTTGACGCTGACTTTGAATGAATTACTATATATAAAGGTTTAAGAGGTTTGAGAAAGGCATCAGAGAAATTATTAATTCTAGCATTAAACGAATGCAGAGCAGAGTTTTCCAGACATGGAGACCTGGGAAGTCCTTGGTAGGATGACACCCCTACCACAACTTAGCTCCGTTTTATTGGTCGAGTCCTCCTTCTGAATCGCGTTGCTGTTCAGAACTAAGAGGTGGATATTAGGGCAGACATTAGGCAGTGTGGGGCAGTGGGCACGCTCTCTCAGATTGTGAAACCACCTCTTGGCTGGAGTCATCACCTAAAAAAGCACACCAAGTTATAGCTGGGGCAAATATTGTTCACTTTAGATCACATAATAGAGAATTGGGAGGAAGCAATGATTGGTAGATTTGAATTGTAGATTAAGACAGGTTGTTTGTATGTCAGATTTTGATATTTGTCTGTTGTCATATTTGTGTGTAAACATGCAATCAAATAGATAACTCCAGGGTGTGCAGAAGTTTTTTGTAAAATCCGAATATGTTTCCATGAAAGTTGCTGTTTATCCTTGCATTGTTGAGAATCGTAAGTTTTTTGTAAGTTGGCATATTTCATAAAATTCAGCCCGTTATATTTCCATAAAAAAGGTCCATATATCAAAGGGTTAAACAATTTGGCATTTCCGCCCACATCAGAAAAGTGGCAACTTTTTTTGGCATGTTCTGATCTAAGTTACCAGTTCAGGTTCGGGAGCGGGTTTGCTGACATGAACCTAGTTCATAGGTTCGGGAATTTTTTTTTGACTTATGGGTTCGTCCGTACATATATATACATATTATTTGCAAAAACTTAAAGAAATATACAAAATTACAAATCTAAATACATTTAATAGTATGCTACTTCATCATTGATCAATGCCAAATGCCATTTCAATTGATAGTTCATAATTTCAATAATATCATATTATGTCATATACTATATGCCATATAATATATATCAATGTATCATAGATTCATATATGTCTAGGTTCATGATTCAAATGAAAATCATTACAATTACAAAATTGACAATAAAAAATAATAAGGGTCTCAAATGCATTTAGCAAGGGCAGATTAGGGTTTTTGGCCCCAGAAAGGCAAATTTTTTTAGTTTTTAATATGCAAAGTCACGTTTTGGTGACTTGACATTGCCCAGACTGTGGGTTTGATCGGGTCTGCACCTGGGTTCACCCGGGTATGGGCAGGGTTCACCCCAGGGACTGAACCCTGGCTGGACCTAGGGTGAACCCAGCATGGACCTGGAACTGGTTCGCGTTAGGAGGGCAAAAGGGGCGAAATTGGTAACTCAGGTTCTGATTGATACTCCTCTTGGCAGAGAAAAAAGAGAGCTTGGTACATGAGAGTGTTGGCTAAACCAGTTCTGAACTCTCCCAAACTAATAAAACTTGGCATAAGCTACTCAAACTTCTGCCCTGGTTGAAGTGAAGGTAATATCTGCTCAAATATTTACCCAATGTTTTAAGATGACAATATAATATGCCTTCTACCAGCACACTTTAATTATGGCTCAATCCAATGTATTTTCTGCCTATTGGATGAAAAGTGAGCTTAAATCAGTGTTTCACAGGGATGTGTACTCCCTCAAAAACTCCACATTTCTGGGATGGGGATGTTTTTGAGACTTGGAGAGTTGGGGGACGTCCCCTCGCGGCCCCACCATCAGCGCTGCCATCTTCAAGACATTTTTGAGATACTAGGATTGCTAGGATGTGCATGAGACATCTACAAGACTGCTAGAATTCCTTGGCCATTTTGGGGACTCCTAGGTATCATTTGTGGCCAGATTACCAAAAAGTAATTTTAAAAAAGTCAAATTTTCTTTGAACTCCATGCCCAAGGCCGATCCCTAATGGCCCATGGGCTACACCCAAATAAAACTCACAAAATCTATCAAATTGTCTCCTATCCTCATTTCAATTCACGAAAAAATCAACAAGAAGCTTATAGTGTGAGTGTGAGAGTGAGAGCTGCAAGTGAAGGAAGAGTGAGTTAAAAGCAAGAGGGTTGAGGAGCAATAAGACGAGCAAGAAGAGTGAAGCCAAGTTAATGTTCACTTTCACAATTCAAATGTTTAAAAGTAGTTTGCCAAAATTTCATTTGTATTTCTTATACATCTTTTTATAACTAACTATTTTGTAGTATTTCAGAGCTGCCTAAAATCCTGCGTAGACCTTGGTGCAGGAGCACCTAGCACAATATGGCCACATTGAGGCCAATTTGGTAATAGATTGAGATTTTTCAGTTCTTGTCATGAATAAGGTCTTATAAGACCATATTTGATGTAATAAAGGTCATTAAGACCATTAGATGGTGTATTGAGTCCTATTGGGAGTCATGATGGTCAATATTGTCAAAATTGCCCTAATGTGGAAAATGTGTGTCAATGTGTTCAATGATGTATTAAGGTATTTTAGGCCTCTTTGGACCTATTTGTATAATTTTTGAGTCATTAAGGTCTTAGGTTGGGTTTATGTCTTATTCTAGGCAACAATTGTCAATGTTGAGAAAAATTGTCAAAGCAACTTTTGCATTTGTCATTGTAATTAGGTTTTGTTTGTTGAAACAAGTTCAAAAAGTGCTTATAACCGTTGGAAGGCCTTGGAGGCATTCAAATAGATCCTTCACACAGCCAAACACGGGTTGGATGCAATTTTTTGTATGAAGAAGAGAAAAATTAATAAGAAAAGCATTGAGTTTCTGCATTTTTTGAACATAGCAGTCTGTTCCTGAGCGTTTTTCTCTATCAAAACTCCTTCATTTGCCTTGGGAATCAATTGGATCTTGTGTGGGCATGAATCTAGTTTAATTTGCCTTTTGTCTCATCCGTTTTCATTGTGTTTTTGAAAAGTTATAGCAATTTTTGTAAAAGCTGCTCAAAATCCTACCTAGGGCTGGCAGTGAGCATATAAAATGTAAAACTTTATTTGTATACATTGTGGAACCCCCAAAATGGGTGGAAAACTGTATTATATTATGTTCTTTCTAAATGCTTTTGCAGGGCTCCCTACTAGTTTTGGCACGTGCTAAGGGTGACACAAAATCTGATTTTTGTGTCTCAGTCTGAAAATGGCAGCAAACTGGTGATGTGTGGGTTGATATACATGCAAGATTGGGCTCCCAGAGGTTGGTTGAAGGCTTGGAGAGGTGTGAGGGGTTAGTGCAGACTCTAATCAAGTGTTTGTGGCCCTTGATTGGCCAAAATACTCACCATTTTATGACTGTCCCTAAATTGGGTATGTTGCTGTCCTAATGAACTAGCAACCTGAGATATTGTGAATATGATGCAAAGAAAGGGGTTGATGAGTAGAGGACAATTGGGGAACATGTGGGGGAGTCCTTAGTAACTCTTGAAAGTGTTAAGAAGCCTTGGTGAGAGGACTTGACTCAAATTATTTTGACCGTCTTAAACAAGTTGTGACTTACCCAAACATACTTGACTGCCATAAAAGACAGTGTTGCAGCAGTAGGGTACTTCGTGACCTCTTGGGTGGTTGGGGGGGGTAAAGAGTTATGGTTGTACATGTTGAGAAGTCCTTGTGTGTCAAGGAGTACATGGGTTTGGGAGTGTCTATTACATGTTGTGAGTTGAGTCTTGGTGGAGATTGGAAGATCTTGAGTGAGTGATCACAAAAGGGTGTTGGTAGTGATTAAGTGTTGGAAAGTTGGGATTGGGGTCTAATCATGTTGTATTGCCCAAGTTGAGTGTATGTCAAGGGTTGGAGGTGTATCGAGAAGCATGGGCGTTTTGTTGGGGTATGGAATACTTGTGAGTGCTCAATAACCTTGTGAGGGGTTTTGTGAGTGAGTGAAGAGTTATCACCTAATCGGATAGGTGAGTTGGGAGAAAGATCTCCCTTAGTTGGTTGTGTGTGGATGCTCTGCATTAGACCTTCAAAAGATGGTAACTTGCTGAGAGGTTTGCATTTGGGGTGCTCAACCACCAATAAATTCCACCTAGACAAAGTTAAGCAGCAAAACCTTCTTAAAGTGCACCTTACAAGTTGGAGTGCTCAACAACCGATTTGCATAATAGGCATGCAAGTTTGTTGTTTTATTCAAGGTTGTCAAAGGAGTGACACCATAATTTTTTTCATCACTATTGATCAATTGGCGACAGTTAACAATAGGGTTTAAGCTTCTTAAAGAAGGCAAAGCAACTATTTTAATCACTCATGGTAGCAATTTTTCAATATATGATGTCGGCTGATATAACTTTCTAGTATCCTTGTTTCATGCATGTATCAACATGTAGGCTTTTAGAGCAACTAGGTTGGAACATCGAGAATTCTAGGAATCTATTGGGTCATAGATGTATGTTTGTGGTGTATAAAGTTAGTGTATGGCAGTTGTGTTGTGTTGTTGAAAAAAGTTGAACCTTAAATATTTTGTGCACCTACCTACCTTTGATTTGTTTTTTATGACACCTCGAATACAAAATAAAATACTAAGTATTCTATCCTCTCTTGATCAAAGAAACCTCATGTGCTAAAGAATACGATCAAATGAGATAACTACAAGGTTTACAATGTGAACAATCGACTTCATTGGTCGAGATAGATTCAATGTATTTGATGTGATCTTGCTGGTAATCACAAAGGGACTTACACTTATGAACACAACTGGAGTGTGGAATCTAACTAACTCACTTGGAAAATAAAGACAAAAGGAGATGAGGGATTAGAAAGTCTATGCTACTCCTATGGATGTAAGAAATGATTGTTGATAGGATGAAACCAAACCAAGCTTTGCTTTGCCATGAGGAAACAACTACACAAAGATGGTGCAATCTCTTAAGGATAAGCAAATGATTTTCATATCACCTATGCATAACAATGTTATGAACAATGAGCATATAGCAATTGAAGTTGACCTTTTAGTTAAGTTCAATCTAACCATGCATTGCAACTTGCAATTAACAAATTCTAAATGGTATGAACATCAGGCTTCACCATTTAAACTATGAGAAGTAGAGACCATGTAACATGTTAAAATAGCACACAATATCCACCATATCGTCAATGAAAATAGTATGTTTATTACAACAAGCCTTGGCAACAATCTCCTTTCCTTATACTCTATTCTAACTATCAACTATCTATTCACTGACTATTAACTATTGTCTATTGATCAACTGTTCACTATTAACCTTTACAAATGGGAGAATTGAGCCTTATATAGAGGTCTCATTACAATTTAACAGCTCAAATTGATTCAAGATCAATGACTAAGATTACATGATAAGACCCTAATTAGGGTTAGTTACAACTAACTCCATTTGATCAATATGACAAAATCACAATGTTTAGGACACATCCTTCAAATGTGCACCAATTAGAAATGACGTTAGGTATACTGAAAGAACTTCGATGTTGTGCCATGTGTCACTTGCTCCTCCATTAGATGACTTAGGTTCAATGAACTTAGACAAGTTGATGCAGAGTAACTTGATTGGTTGGTGATAAATAGGATGCCACCTAATCTTACACCATGTAGATCATCACAAAGTGTTTGTGATTGAGCAATATCTCTTAATACTCAATACTATCCAGTTTGCTCAATGTGATGATGATGGGGCATATTCCCAAATTGTATCATCTAGGTGATGAAGTCAACATCTAACTTTGCTTAACTCTTTTGAAACTATTTGCTTTCTTGATCACGTTAACATTTTCATCTCCATACGGGGGAATTTTCCTTGTTCTTTTGATGTATTTCACCTTGAACATCTTACCTCCTCCTAATAGTCCTTGGTCTTGAAATATTAACATGTGCTTAACGCTTGATCCTAACCTTACCTGTCTTTAATTTGAGTGAGAGGGTATCTCCATTGTACCAGCCTTGAGTCTTGGATTTCCAGAGTAAATTGAAGATATTTGTACAATTTCTTCATCTTATTGCTACGACTTGAATATCCTATCATAGTAGAGCTAACTTCATGTGATATTTATCTTGTAGAGCAAGGTTGCCTTGATCATCTCGCACCCCCTTTTGAGGTCTTCTCCAAGTCACACCTCACCAAGCCATGAATATGTTGATGTCCTCCTAGCTTTCAATTCCCGCTCCAAAACCTTGGAATGTAGACCTCATTGAATACTTGATCTTCATCTTTCCATTATGATTGAACCTTGGGTCACCCTTCCTTGAATGTTGATATTGATGTGCAAGACCTCCTTGATGTGGATCCTTCATAAGTAATGAGATCCCTCATGCCTTGAAAGCTTCGCCATAGGTAAATTCCTCATCTCCACTTGAGATCCTTGTGTCAAACCTGAAAGGCATCAAGAAAAACATCTAAACAATCAAGTTATTTGAACTCTCTCAATCTAGAAATGGTATTGACAAAACAAGGAATAAAAATCTGAAGATGGCATTGTTGATAGAATTTGCATGCAGATTGATCTCTGTCCTCACTCGCAGGGCTGCTCCCTCTCCTTGGACTGGATTGGTGTTTGGATGGAAATTAATCTCCTTCTTATATGCCTCCTTACTCCTGAGATCACCTCATCCACCTTACTTAGCTGACTAAGTTTCTTCAGCATATTAAATCCTTTGAATATGCCCCTTGAGCGGGTTTCAAGGGCTTGTATGCACAAAGAAAAAGGGTGAGCGGGTTTTAGGACCATGCTTGCACCAAGCAAGTTGGCCTTTAAAGTATTAGTGCCCTTATCATCCAGTCAGCTGCTTGAAAATTATGTGATTGAGTGCATATAAATGGATGTTAAGTTGCCTTCCTCAAACACAGTCATCTACCAACTCATTTACTTGCTCTGCCCTGTATTATAACTGCGAATTAAGGTCTGATTTTCATCTCCTTATGACTGATTTTCAGGTGTGATTTTATCTTTCAAGGTCTGATTTTACTGCTTGCAGGTCTAAGTTTCTACCTCAGGTCTGAGCTTATGTTTTTGAGGTCTGATTACCCATGTTCTACCGGCAGCATTCAAGCTATCCATGTGCACAAAAAACCGTGAGCACATTTGAGGTAGAGACATGTATGGCAGGTTTCAAAGGTATGTGCTAGGCAAGAGTGCATTCCTGGTGTATGTGTGCACAAGTGTATGTGTAGATTTACCCCAGCGTGCATTGGTGGATCTGAAGAGTACCCTTGCATAGTGGGTTTAGAGAGTTCAACTGCACAATCTATCTTCATGAGCGCATAATAAGGGTGGTCTTGCATTGGGCACTTCAGGGTGGTAGTCATGCACAATGCAAGCCTTGAGCGAGTTTTAAGGGTTGATATGCACTACCTTATCTTTACCTTGAAGACTTTCATCTGATTTCCAAGTTTGAAGGTCTGATCCTCATGTTAGGTCTGAGTTTCATATGTTCTAAGGCTTGATTCTCATGCTTTCATTCCCTCCTTTTCCACTTCAAGCCTTTAATCACCTCCTCCTCTTGAGCGCATATGATCCCCGTCTTTGCATAGCGGGCTTGCATAATTTTATGCATGGATAAGGGGGTTTGATCCCTTAGCAAAATTTCACACCTCCTTAATCTTACACCTAGGGTGCATGCTTTGAGTTGTATTGCACACAAGGTTGAGGCACGATTCACATGTTGCTATGCACAAAATATCTCCCATAGCGGCTTGAAGACCCTTTACTTTGTATTTGCTCCAAGAAGTTAAGGAGGTGAGGGCTTGCATAAAGTTGTATGAGCACATATGAGGGGTCTACCTACACAAAACAAAGATGATGAAGCCCACTTGAATGACATTAAGCACGATGAGGGTGGGAATCCCATGGGTAGTTGCACAAAATCCTAACCTTGTGAGTGCACGAGAAGGGCATGCCTACATAAATCCATCCCTTGAGCAATATTTTGTCCTTAGCTTGCACAAATTTATGTGCGAAACGAGGGGGTTGACCCCAGACTTTAGGCAAACTTTCAGATTTTTCGCCGAGAGATCTTGAATCATGAGGCCATCCCAAGGTGAGCACATAAAGAGGGTAGACATGCACAAAATGTTTTTTGAAGCTCCTTGAAGTCACACTTAGACATTTTTGAATGATTAACCTGAAGGTAGGGTTTGACACCAATGCAAAACTTATCCCCTAAACCTTGCATAAATTTATACGTCCCAAGAGGGGTTTGAATTTTACTTGAGAATTTTTTATGATCACTCCCCCTAGGTGCTACCTATTATTATCTTGCAACTCAATGACTCTAAGGCGATGTGCTTAAGAACTATAAGCAAGCTTACCACTACATGCCCTTCAAACTTATTCCTAATTACACCCCGCACTTAAAACAACATCAACAACTTGACAACATGACCTCAACCTTCAACCCTAACACTCACAACACAGACCCTCACTCACTAGCAAAAGCTAACAACTATGACTATTGCCAAGCTTGAAGATGACCTAACTAAGACACCTAAGCTAAGCAAAAAGTGGGGGTTCCCATTTTGCAATGGGGCGATGTGTGAAAACATCACAACACCTACCTTTTCATAGGATTCGTGAATAAAGAAGGGTTAAAATTAACATATGTAAATGTGTCAAATGAATGCTTTGTTTGGTTGTGACCCCCCCTTGCTAGCTCAAGTTGTTATTAAAATCATAGTTGAAAAACTCAGACTCAGCAAGGCCCAAAAATGCGACTCGGCAAACATTTGGTGAAAACTCCGCAACTAAAAAAGTGCTTACATTTCATTAGAGATGCATTTTTTTTGCAAAATTCGATGAGGAGATGCATCCATTGTGTCAATAAATGAGTACACAAAAGAAGCAAGATAAATCTAATTATATTTGATTATCGATTTAAGTGCAAATTGGTACAAAATGGGATCTTCATGTGGAATGCTGATGGCTGATAGTCTGAAACAAAATGAAAATAAAAAATTGTTTTTATAAAACTAAAAGTAAATACTACATCAAAACATTTTACATCTTCGTCTTCCCAGCTCTAGTGAAAACTAGGGGAGAGGTAGAACTAGAGGGTCTAGTACTAGGGAGTTTGCCGTGCCTCCTTCACCTTGCCAAAACGAGGTTGAGGGTAGCACCCCTTGTGGGGGTCTAATTTTGAAAATTTGTAAGATGTTTTAAAACCTAGAATTTGCACTATAACTCCTAGAGATCTGAAACCACTCTCAAACATTCTACCAATATATACATGAAATATAACATAACCTTAGTATACTTGTACTTAAATGTTATATTTCATGTATATATTCTGATGAAGAGAATGAGACCGACTTGAAGAAACAAAATCTGATAGTTTTTTGACATGTTTGGGCTTCTTTTTTTTTATGCAGCCGAGTTTTTGCCAGAGTTTCACTGAGTTTTTGGTATAAATACTCGCCTAGCTTAAAACTCGTGAGACTCCCAAGTTTTTCAAGACTCTGTGAGTCCAACATCTATGAAATTAAAAATATTATGATACTTTAAATTACATTTAATGGTAGCTTAATCCCATTGTTAGAGCATGCCTTGATCAGTGACCACCTCACTTACAGCGAGTGTGCATGTCATCAGATCATGTTGCACATGATGAGTATTGGAAGTTTAGAGATTAAAAAAAAAGTAGTTTCTCATGTTCACCTGTGAAAATGGCGAGTCGTGAAGATTTTATTGTCAACTCACTCACAAACTAGAGGATGGGATGGGGTGGTACACCTCACCCATTCCCAGCCTAACCTCTTAGCAAAATTCGTCACTTTTTGAAAAGGCCAAATTTAGGTGGAATGTACTCAATTTTAACATCTTCCTATGTGATCTAAGTACTAGTCAATTGCTTTTGATGAAGTTAGCAATTGTACTTAATTAATTGGTTGATACTTAATGAAGTTACAATTTAATGGGCGTTAGACTATTTTCTCTGCTTAAGCACGAGTAGGGTTAATGTATAGAGTCGTTTAAAAAATTGTAGGTTGTGATCATTGTTATGTAACAATATGGGCATGACATAGACCATTTGTACATCATAGTCTTCATCTTTAAAGCATTTTATCCATTGATCAACAAGACAGACAAGGGCATTTCAATACAAAATCTCTTGTTTTTTGCGAAGTATTCTTAAATACAGTTTGGTTGGTAAACAGATTTGTCCCTGCAAGTTTGCCTTAAAAAAATAACCCTGAATCGGCCGGTGAGCAGCAACAAATGCACTGGCAGTTGGAGCAGAAGTTAGTGTTTAACAACTGTGCATTTAGAAGGGCAAGTTCCTTGTATGATAAAATTTGGGATTTTAAATGGTATGCTTTTAACTCAAAAGCAGGATTGTATGATAAAATTTGGGATTTTAAACGGTATGCTTTTAACCTATGTTACCCCGAGTTTCCAGGACAGGGACGGCAGGGGACGGCAGGGGACGGCAGGGTGAGTTTCCGGGACAGCAAATATTTTTGCCAATTTTGGGGACAGCAAGGGGACGGCTATATAAAATATAGGGAAAATTTAAAATATATAGGGAAATTTTAAATGGTCATGTGAAAAATATATAAAGCATATATGTATATACATTATATTCATATGAAAACATGGATAAAGCAGGTATATGTACATTATAGAACCTTAACATATCACATTTGTGTTCAAAATTCATTGTCAATACTCAATATGCATTATAATTGAAAATATATTGTCAATATGCCAACACTTGTTTGCATGTAGTTCATTGTTTCTTTTTGGTTGGAGGATATTTTGATAGTCTTCCATTTCTATTATGACCTACAACCGCTTCTTTATGCACTACAAAGTTTTGGGTGTTTGTGAAATTCTATACCAAGCTGTTATTCATATTTCTAAGTGCTTTTGGCTATGATTCGGACCTGTTCACCTCTCATAATTGTGAAAAGTCCAATATTGCATACCTGCAACCACTTTTTTACGCACTGCCGAGTTCTAAGTGTTTGTGAAATTTATTACCAGGCTGCTGCTGATTATTTCTAAGTGCTTATGGAAGTGATTCAGACATGTTTATCCATCATATTAGTGAAAATCCTGTGTTACAGACCTATAATAAAATTAAAAAATGTTTTTTTGAGCATTTGAGTCTTTAAAAAAAATGTGCTGGGAAAAGGGGGATGGCTGGCTGTCTTTGGGACGGTTAGGGGACGTGGGTACGTCCCCTTTGAGAATCACTGCCGTCCCCAAGTTTCCAGGACATTTCTCGCAAATTTTGCATTTTGGGGATGGCAGGGGGATGTCTCCTAAACATCTCCGGAACATCCCTGGTACGGGGATGGGGGATTTTAGCCCGGGGACGCATCCCCGGGTTACGTAGCTTTAACTCAAAAGGAGGTAAGACAACTAAAGTATAAAATAAACTGAAAAGATGACTTCAAAGAAAGGGAATGAACATAAACATTCAGTCCACGAAAAGGGTTATTGAAATAGAAATGCATGCAACCAGGGTTTTGAAATGGAATGCAATCTAACATCAGAAGGATACATTCACATAGGCTCAAGTGACTCAGATTAAATAATAACCTATAATTCCGTCACAGATGTATAAAAGAAACATACATGTGAAAAGGGAAAACAACTGCTGTTTATCACATGATAAAGTATTCAATGAAATGGCTTTAACAGCATAAATAAATGTATTCCGACTCAGACCAGCCATATCATTCTTTATTTTTTTTTCCAGCTTAAAGAATTCACAGATGCTTTTATTCCTGTACAAGATGATAAAAATCTTGTTTCTTTCCCACCTAGAGCTCTTTCCCAACTCCCCCCTCTGCCCCTTTTCAAGAGGCTATTCCCTAGCCCCTTTAAAACTGATCTGCATAGATTTTCTTATCCCATAACTAATTCTTGAAAATCTTATTTATTTTTTTTAACAAATTTACTTCAAAAGAAATGACCTTTGGAATTTTGCCAAGGCCTTGTCAAAAACACCATTTGCATTTATAAAATGCAAAAAATAACCGCAGCAGCTCAGTAACTCCCATATAAACTGATTGACTACCAATTGTCTCATCCACAAGTCAAGCTTGGGATGCAAATTGCTTTAGAGACAAACTATAGAGATTGAACTATATGCTCATTTGATTGTCGCATGGGAGAGATCAGCCAAATTCAAACAAAATTGATATCTTCAAATATTTTATCAGGGTTGGAAATTTTCTTCAAAATTTCAGTAAATGCTAATGTGAGCTCTTGAGTCTTGATTATCCTCTTTTCCTTCAGATAGAACAATGTCATTAGCTTCACCATGACCGTTTTTGTGCCTACTCCAAGTACTACCTTCAAGATGCTCAAGTTTTGCCACTTTAACAACACCACTGTTTGCTATTCTCAGCATCCATCCAAAAAATCCTTCTTTAACTCTCTCTCATTTTTCATTCTCTCCTTTGCTTCTTCCAAAGAGAGTTGTTTATTTAATCACTTTGTTAAAATTATAGTATTCATCAACAAGAATAGCTAGAAAATCTCTTTCATAGATCATCAATACGTAGTACATCCCCTGCTGTGAACCCTCAAGTTTCCCTTGATACTCCTGCTTACGAGAGTCATCTTATAACCCAAAGCAAAGAGCCTTGATCTGGATGATAATAATTGTCTGATGAAGTGATAGCAAGATCTGTAAGCTTGAAATTAGTCTCAATACTTGTTGAAATTCAGCAGCATAAACATAATTTCCATTGTGCCTAGTAGGAAAGCATAATTTCTCACCTTCTTGAATACAGACCAGCACTATCTAGGTGAATAATGCTAAGGAACTATCACGAAGGAAAATTTCATTATATTGGTCTGTTGGCAATCCAAACTTGCCTCTACAAAATACTTGATACCTAGTCCAAGAACAGTCTCAGTATCTGTGATGTTTTTGACTAGCAAAACTTTCAAATGCTGCTTCTTTACCGTGTAAGGAACTGTAAGCGAGATTTGGTTCAAGTCCAAATGAATCACATCTACATCCCTCAGCTGTAGGTTTGAATGTTCTGCTCTGAAGAGTCCTAAAACTGAATCAGGCATGCCTATCATCAATCATGTTACCTGAATATTCCTCTGATTATGATCTTTTTTGTCTTTGCAGTTTGATGACCATCTGGAAGCTGAAATTATGAAGCTCATGGGAATGGTGATCATAATAATACTTGCTGAAGGGAGACGTCCAACTCTGCAATTCCCATTTCCTGCAAGAATGAAACTCTATAGGATACTCTATTAAATAGTTCGTGCCTTTTCATATGCCACAAGTCACAGACATCTCTGTTAGTGCGTTCAGACAAAATCTCTTTTGGCCATGCTTTGAGGGAAGCTGCAATTCCCATTTCCTGCAAGAATGAAACTCTATGGGATACTCTATTAAATAGTTCGTGCCTTTTTGTATGCCACAAGTCACAGACATCTCTGTTAGTGCGTTCAGACAAAATCTCTTTTGGCCATGCTTTGAGGGAAGCCCGTACACTGCTTTAAAAATTTAATTTCAGCGTGGGCATCAAGTTTCAAAACCTACATCAGGTGCTGACACATCGAGTTTCAAAACCTATGTGAGGTGCCGACAAGGTTTTGAGAACCTTGTCAGAACTTGACTTTTGTTTGAAAGCCTTGTTGAACTAAAGGCAAACATATAACATTGCAATAGGTTGTGGAAAGTATGTTGCGTGCTGCCAATATTCTTATAACTTGAAAACTTCTGACATAAAAAAACTACAATATAAGGCATACTGTCGAATGGCTCACAGGCTTATAACATTCTACCAAATACCAGTTGATATTTCGTCTAATCTCACATTAATGATTTAAGTTCTTTGCTTTGTTGGAGTATGTCTTCTTCTATGTTTCAAACTTTCAATCTGTGCATTGCTGCTCTTGGTAAAGTGGCATTTGTGGGTAATTTACAAACTCAACCATCTCCATTCTTTGTATTCTGATGAACCAGGCAAGTCTTATCTGTCAAACCCAGAGAAATGCCTGTACTCCCTTCTCTATTCTTCTTCAGTTCTTATAATGAACATACCCCAGTTTAGGATTTGATGCCCATCATTTCAAAAAGTGAGAGCCGTACAAAAATCTGTATAATCTTTATAAATATGGCAAAGATAATCAACCACTGCTGAAAATGAAATGTTCAATCTGATTTGACTTCCATGTAAACATGTATCTAATGACCCATCATAGATTAACTCATGAACAAGAAGCCTTCAGTTATTCTGAAAGCTCTTAAATCCCTTCTAACAAAACCGTTGTGTGCGTAACCTGCGAACAGTTTATGTTCTGCACCTGTGCTTCGACAATTTGCAGTTTACCTACCGGAGTAGCTACAACTGACAAAAAGCCTTCTTATTATAATGCTTTAGTGGATGTTGGTGTGCTTTTTTGAGGCTATCATTTTGCATGCATGAAAATAATAGGCTGTGAAAAAGACATTCGGTCAACAAGGTTCTAAGAATCTTGTCGGGAGCCTATGAACATTTTTTTAGGCTGACAAACAACTTGGGGAGCCTATGAACATTTTTTTAGGCTGACAAATAACTTGACTCTCAAGTTGACTGAATACATTTGCATCTAGTTATTATAATTGGTTCTACACAAAAATGACTATTGCCAATTTTATCACAAAAAGTTTAAAATTGTGTGAAATGAAATATGGGGCTAACAGGTTTCAAATTCAAGTGCTAGGCAAATTATTATGCAAAGGTTTCAGTATTTGTCTGGAAGACTCGTTGTCAATGCAAGGAAAACTTCGTCAAAATCATAGAGGCCACTCTTGCAAATTGTTATTTTTAGTAGTGGCTATATCAATCAATTGTCATTTCCAGCCATTTTCTATTTTTGGGCAGCGGACAAGATCCTATTTTAGGCTGCTTTATTTTATTAGTAGTTTTAAAATTCCTTTCTTTCTACCTTTTTTACAGCTTTAGAAGAGGTTATTTTAACTCTTTATTTTGAAAATTTTAAAATTTGTTGTCAAGTTCCTAAAAGCTATTCATTGTAACATATAATTAGATGTCTTGGGCACAAAACATTCTTAATGATAGCGGAAATTATGTATATGTTCCGGAAATGTCACTGTGCAAGTCTGTTGTTGATGCAAGGTTAGCCTGTCAATGGAGTGGTGCCATAATTGTTTCATCACTATTGATCAATTGGCAACAGTTCGCAACAGGATTTCAAGCTTCTTAAAGAAGCAAAAAAAGTTATTTTTAATCATCCATATTAGCAATTTTTCAATGTACGATGTTCGCTGATCATCATGCTAATGTTTCAATATTTGTCTGTCAGATTCATTGGTTTCAATACAAGAACAACATCAAAATCATAGGGGCCACTCATGTGCAAATTATTAATTTAGTAGTGGCTATATCATTCAGTCATCGTTTCCAGCCATTTTCTATTTTTGGATGGCAGATGAGATCCTATTTTAGGCTGTTTTTTCAGAAGTCCTTTTTTAACTTGTTCTACAGCCAGCTTTAGAAGAGGTTGTTATCGGATCCTTTTTCTGAAATTCTTTTAATTATTATTCTCAAATTCCCAAAACATATTCATTGTAACTTATAAATGTCTTGTGCACAAAACATTCTTAATGATAGTGGAAGTTACGTTTACAGATATGTCATTGTGCAAGTCTTTTGTTTACACAAGGTTGGCCTGTCAAAGGAGTGTCACCACGATTTGTTTCAGCACTATTAAAAACAGGGTTTCAGGCTTCTTAAAGAAGAAAAAACAGCGATTTTAATTACCACTCACATGTAAATTGTTATTTTCGGATAGTGGATGGGAACCTATTTTAGGCTGCTTAATTTAATTAGTTGTTTTAAAATTCCTTTCTACTTTTACTACAGATTTAGAAGAGGTTTTTACTTCATTTTTTTAATAATTATTCTCAAATTCCTAAAAGCTATTCATTGTAACTTATAAATGTCTTGGGCACAAAATATTCTTAAAACAAGCTTATCACATAAATGTGCCCCTTGTTTGCATCCTCTTGCCCCGCCTCCTAGAAACTTGGGGGAGCCTATATCATAACTAAAACAATGGAAAATTAATGAAATAGAGATATATTAAGGTTGTTGTTGAGACATGGACCAGCTAGGACTTGAACCTAGGACCTTCCATATGCTGTTGGAGTGCTCTACCACTGAGCTACTGGCCTCCTCTTGGACCAGTGCATCATCGGTCCGGATGGCTTATTTCCAACACCAACACCCCCCCTTAAGCCACACCTCTCGTGTGCTTGGGGCTCCTAGCCTGGACCTGGGTCTGATACCATGTTGAGACATGGACCTGCTAGGACTCGAACCTAGGACCTTCCATACGCTGTTGGAGTGCTTTACCACTGAGCTACTGGCCCCTCTTGGACCAGTCCATCATTGGTCCTGGTGTGGCTTATATCCAACACCAATAGTTGTGCCAAAAGTGACTTCACATGGAATGTTTTGAATCTTGATTTAGATAGATACAAATAAAATGGACACAAGTTTTAAGTTCAACAACAATGAATTCTCTTTTACAACATTGTTCCATAGCCCTTGCTTTAGCTTGAACATCTTCCTATAAAATTCTCCAAAATAATTTACCTTCCCAATGACACACCTACACTAAAAGACATCTCCCAACAACAAAAAGGGAAAGTACCCAAATATAAGACACACAATTAACATTGATAGCTACAAATCCCCATGATTTATGAGCCTAAACAAGTGTAGATTGAAGGGAACGGTAACATTAGACAAGTTGTTACACTATCATTCTTATCTTTTAAAAAAGTGCAAGCCTCTTAGTTTAGAAGAACCTAATATGGACAACTTCATTTTGAATTTTGTCTTATCAAGATATTCTCTGGGGGTTCATGACACATCCAATTCATGCCCTTCTAGTGTCAAAAAGAGTTTGGTGTTGATTCCACCACCTAATTAGGCAAGCAAAGCTAAGTGAAGACTGTGGATTTGACAAAATAATTATTGTTGCTACTACCAATAGATTGGAAGTTCCCCTAGTTGTCCCAATCATACTTTGCATGACACCTTTGACCAAATTCATTTGTGAAAGGTTTTTTATGATCTATTTCATACTCCAATATACTCTCAATAAATAAAAACATACAAAATAGAGCCATCTATACATCCATCTTGCATATATATCACAAATCAATCATATATTATCTACCTTATCCATGCATATACAACCATCATCTATCGGTTATCTAGCCATCATAGAGCCATAATTACATCATAAATCCATAAAAACATACACCACCATTTCAAATATCACATGCACCATTCTAAAAAGCATGTTCATCTCATATATGCAATTAAAAAAAGGGTATAATATGTCAAAATTAGAGTACAATAGAGCTTCATAGAGTTAGGAGAAAGATATACATCAAGTGTCATCCATACAAACGCGATACATATAAAATGCTACATATACAACTAGCTATAGCTAGCATTATCATCAAGACTCCTAGGATGTACTACTGGCTTCCCTAGTGACATCAACATAGTCCTCCCTAATGTGTCTAATCTCATTGACCCACTAATTGATCTAGTTGCATATGATGTTGCCTATGCTACGGGAATTTGTTACTCATATAACTACATATAATACTTAGCCTCCCACCTTGCCTCTACTACTCCCTTTGCTAGTCTAGATAGCTCCATTGCCATTTATGTTGAACCTTAAGAGCCAAAAAACTGCAAGCACGATTCTACTCTTTACTAATCCATTGCACCCTCTCTAAGCATGCTATAGTTGGATACATAAGGAATTCATCCCCCTCCCTCAACTATGTATCCCCCACCACCCTACCCTCCGATTTGTTCTTATGCCAAGACTTCATCCCTCTCTTCTCTCCTTGCATCTAATCATGCTTGTAGTCTATCTTAGTCCACTTGCAATTTGTTGCTACCCACCTACAAACTATCACCCTCTCCCATGGATTGATCATGAGTAACTCTAGCCTCATCCCTTTCTTTCCAATAATGATCTAACTTTGACATCACTATGGCTAGACATTCTTGTAGATCCTCCCACTTATCCTTCTGACCTTCTTGATAACTTCCATTTTTCCTAATTGAACCATACTCCTAGTCGTTTTCTCCATCACTAGGTATTATTTGTCATACTATCTACTACATACACCACCACTTTGTGTAATACAATATTACCCTTGCATCATGTACATCTATCCTCAACACCCATGTCATTCATTGCAACTATAACTATATTGGATGAGCCTAAAAATTATCCATCTACACCCCCATAACCCCACCTCTCATAAGACACAAACATCAAATACCTTTATGGCTTAAATTGCAAACTATGAGCTAGGGGCATGCCTGACAGTCCAAGAACACGCTTGAATGACAAAGGAGTTATTCCTTAACTGGTTACAACATTTTGCAGCTTCAATCCTTGGAGGGGTTTCACCAACCAATAAGGCCCTTCTTATTTTTTACGGTCATGACACCATGTGCCCTTCAAGACAATTGAAGAGGGACCTTATCTTTTACGGTCATGGCAGCCATGTGCCCTTCAAGACAATTGAAGAGGCAAGGAATTTGGGAATTGGCTTGCTAACACTGCTTGCTCATACCACTAGATGTGACTGTTTTCTCTCCTTTTAAGAATTACTTCAAACAACAAAGGAGTGTATGGTTGGCAAACACCCTGCACATTGAAATAGGACGGGAAGAGACACCATTTAACATCATAAGTGGCTTCCCTAGGACATAAATTTGGCCACTAAATCAAGATTGAGGGGATCAGCCTTGGTTCGGGTGTTTGCTGTTGATGGCTTGGGATCAGATCATCCATCAAGTTAAATTTGTCTACAATGGCAGTGTGAATAGATCAACCGGTAAGAGTCCTTTTGAAGTAGTTTATGGCCTTCATCCAAGAGATGTGTTGGAGTTTAGAGATATTGGGAAGATGAAACAAAAGAGTGGACATGTTGTTGACATGGCTCAATCCATGAAAGAGATTCATGGGCAGGTTAGGCAGACTTTACTAGACAACTCTCAAAGAATCAAGGACAAAGTGGATGAAAAGAGGATGGATGTTCAATTTGTTGTTGGTGATTTCGTAATGGTGCATTTGGGCAAATAAAGGCTTCAGAAAGGTGTCCCTAGCAAGCTTCAAATGAGGAGGATTGGACCATGTAAGGTCTTAGCTAAGTATGGGCAAAATGCCTACAAACTTGATCTACTCGGGGACATGACTTTATCTCCTATTTTTAATGTTGCAGACTTGGTGCAGTACAAAGGCACAGTTCTAAAGGAATGCAGTAGAGGCTCAAAGGTCTCCCAACCACTTTCAGAAACGCCTTTACCACCTAAATCCATGCTACAAGCAGAGAGGGTATTGGATTCAAGAATCCTCAAGAAGACTAGGCATACCGCCTATATGGAACATTTGGTCAAGTGGCAACACCTTCCAGAGTCTGAAGCCACTTTGGTACCTGAAGTAGGCTTTCCTAAGCTTGGAATTTCCCTCTCCTTGTTGCCTAAAGGAGTCACTTGACTTCTTTCTAATTGGGGGAGTATGGTGCAGGAACACCTAGTTTTATTGATGCATTTTTCAAAATTTTGGAGTGAGTGATCATGTTTGGGATCAATAAATGAATAATGGACTGTTGATAGGTCCAAAAGTGTGTTTTGGAGTTATTTGAAGTGTGTTTGACAACAAGGTTTGTTTGTTTTCTCAGTTTTGGTCAATGTGCCCTTGTAAGCCAAAAATGAAATTATTTTGCAAAATAGTGTAAAACTCTTTGTAAGGCCTAATTAGGAATTTGGTCATGTTAGTTTGATGTTAGGGAATCATCCTAGGGGGTTTAGAGTGAATAAAAATGCATAAGTTGCAAAAATGCAAAATGGAGCAAAAGTTGTCATAAGTGGCTTCCCTAGGACATAAATTTGGCCACTAAATCATAAGTGGCTTTAGTTCCATTATTGCTTGTCATGAGTAAATGAGTATGTTATTGCT
This sequence comes from Cryptomeria japonica, assembly GCF_030272615.1. Taxonomy (NCBI): domain Eukaryota; kingdom Viridiplantae; phylum Streptophyta; class Pinopsida; order Cupressales; family Cupressaceae; genus Cryptomeria; species Cryptomeria japonica. Next base: position 202,888 of record NC_081408.1, on the reverse strand, counting down.
TCTTTTATTGCTTATCATGAGTAAATGAGTATGTTATTGCTTCCATTATTGCTTGTATCAGGGAAGCCACTTATGATTTACTGGCCAAATTTATGTCCTAGGGAAGCCACTTATGATGTTAAATGGTGTCATAATAAATAACTATTAAGTAATGATTAATTATTGGTGTCATAATAAATAATAAATAATAAATAATAAATAATAAATAATAAATAATAAATAATAAATAATAACTATTTATTAATAACTATAAATGAGTAATTAATAAATAACTATTAATGAGTAATGAGTAATTATTGGTGTCATAATAAATAATAAATAACTATTAAGTAATGAGTAATTATTGGTGTCATAATAATTTATGTCCTAGGGAAGCCACTTATGATGTTAAATGGTGTCATAATAAATAACTATTAAGCCACTTAGCATGCTTGGAGGAAGCATGGGGTTAGCAGAATCGAGCCCAAAGAACCATTTAAGCCTAAAGAGTCACGCGAAGGCATGGAACTCAATCGAAATCCAAAGTGCAGTCATTGAATGGGGACGTGGAATGAATTTCATTCCGAGCCCAAACACACGTCTCTCATCATAGCTCAAGACATGTGAAGAAAGATTGTGGATTGTTAGGTTGGAGATTTGATTGTCAATCTCAGACGGGCGTTTTCTTGAGAACAGGACCAAAGAGAAGGTGGCGGGGTCGAGGACTGCGCTCCATAGGCTCAGGTGAAATCGTACCTGTGCGTGAAACCGCGGGCCTAAGACGTTGATGGGTCTCTACTCCTGCTTCGACCTCGAAGGAAGCCATTGATTTGGTTTGGTGTAGGTGATCGACCACGAGCAGGCACGTTGGAGGCGTTTTGCTCGGAGGAGTTTGGCGGCTCGAAAAATCGAACAGAGCACCGTGGAGGAGGAGTGGACCTGTGCTTTGAGAGAGATGGCCCATAGGTAGGCGAGGTGTAGTTCCAGGTATTTCTCTCGGAACCAAATCCGTTTTTTGGAATCTGAGAGGATGAAGGTCGAGCGCCAAACGAAGGAACATTGCCAGGAGCGTTGTTAAGGAGCTGATCTGCAGATACTCACCGAGGTGATTTGGAGTAGGATCGTGAGCGTGGGCATGGAGGGGGCGTACAAGAAGGCACCCTACTCTGTTTAGTTGCAGGTTGAGGTCATTGCTTGGTCTTCGACTGTAGCGAAGACTTCAACGACGCCGAAGGAGCACTTGAAGTGAGTGCATTGAGCTTCCTCTACAGAGCATTAAACTTTAAGTTTAATTGCTCGTTGATGAGTTCGACAACAGATTTCTCAACTGGTAGTTGGTCTGTGTTGGTCATGGCGCTATCCTAGGCGTCTTGGTTGACTGTAGCAGTAGCATCTCGAGCGTTCCTTTTAAGCGCCTTCTCGCAGACAAAGTTATTGCAGAGAGCATCAAACGATGCTTGAGCAGAAGTAAGCCAAACATCTGCAGGGATGGTGAAAGATCCAACATAAGGTTGGTTTTTCACGACATCTATAGTGGAAGCCAGAGAGGTTGTGAAGGAAGCGACCATCTCGCCTATGGCATTGGAGTGAATACTGACAGCTTTTTCCATGATAGAGATATAGGCGCCGAGAAACTTTTGGTTGGCATCGGCTTGAATTTTCTTGATCTCGGAAGCAAGGAGTGCGTTACCATCCGAGTCGTTCATAAAGATTTTTGGTGGCTTGACTTGGAGATTTTTTGGCAGTGCACCAGCTTCAGAGAAAATTTTAAGCTTCCGGAGGAATTCAAAGGAGCGATCTGCCAGGAGATAGCATCGTTTGAAGTCTTCGAATGCCATGTGTACAAAAGAAGAGATTGCCTGGGGATAGTTATTTGGTCGGACTTCTAAGAGTGCAGCATCCGGGAGCGGAGCATCCAGTGGAACTATGAAGATCGGTTGATCGAAGCGAGCCGGTTGATCACCCCCAGAGACGGGACACTCGACATCAGGAGTAGGTTGTGTTGTCGAAGATGGAGCTGCCGAAGATGGTTCGGGCTGAGCCGAAGCATGTTGAATGTGTGGAGCTGTTGGAGGAGTTGTAGTATCGGTAGAGGAGTTAGAGAAACCCCAGAGAGCTTGACGAATCTTGTCTAGATTGCAGTCGATATTATTCTGATAATGCAAGCGGGCAGTTTGCTCATGATCCAGTAGATTCGCCAACATCTGCAACTGATGCCATCTAGGGCCAAGGTCTCTGGCAGAGCAGCAACAGGAGGAATAGCATAGGCTGCACGTGAATGAGTTAGGTGAGCAACAATATCCCTCGAGCCTGCAGCAGATAAAGTTCTATGAGCTACAGGTTGTGTAGTGGATGAAGATAGAGAATGAGAATGAGTATGAGTATTAGCTGGAGATCTTCCAGGGGCCATCGTGATAGAGAAAAAAATTTAGAGCTTAAATTTTTTTATGAAATCATTGGCTGCGAAGGAAGAAAACCAGAAAGAGAGTAGACAAAAAGCTAAGGAAACAAATAAAATTCAATGAGCTGTTCAAAACTAGTTTCGGGGAATTCACCCCTCATCAGTTGAATTCAGACTGAAGATTACATGTAAAAGAGGAGATTATATAGGAAGTGGAGACAAATCCACTCATTCCTAAATCTACCTCGAAAAGCTAAAATGTCTACAATTCAAAGTTACAAAACTTCTAGAAGGTATGTTCAACAAATTTTTGAAAAAGTTTTTTCTTTTTGGCAAAAGTGGCATGCCACTGATATATATATATATATATATATATATATATATATATATATATATATATATATATATATATATATATATATATATATTGATAAGAAAACTGATTCAAGAGCTCAATAGGGAAAGAATCAGGAAGAAAACCTTATATCCTTGCTCATATACAATGAAAAAGAGGAAAGGAGGCTATGAGAAGAAGCCCCCCGAATTCGAAGAGATAGATAGGGTCTGCCTGTAGAATGAGCCTCTTAGGGGCCAAAATTAGAGTAACAGGTCAGGACGAGACCAGAGGAAACCATAAAAAAACTGATTCCCACAACCGGTTGCCGTGGAGATTGAGAAGAAGGAATCTAGTTGTCGGAACACTGAAGAGTTGCCACGACCGGTTTCCGGTTATGTTGTACCGGTACTTGGATACCGGTTTGTTGTCCTCATGACCGGTTCATAAAAAGAAAAGCCTCCAATACCGGAGCTAGCCGACAAGTTAAGAGGATGACTACTCTACTGATTCTAATATATCAGTGGAAATAAACGCAAGAGCCAACACCGAAAAGCAAGGGGCAGTCAAATTTTTTGGGTCATATCGGTTGTCGTTAGATTTTCCACCCGTAAAAAAGGAGCATATTCTGAGTAGCAAAAAACAAAGCCAGAATAACTTTACTCGACCATGGCGACGTCTTCCTGGGTCTGAATTACAGGGGCATCGAAGGCGGGCAGAAATGGGGTAGTCCATCCCATGGCTTCATCCTGCACTGATACGTTGAGGTCTGGAACCCTATCTGTAGCCCGTCCCCTTTCCACAGGTTTCGAAATTGGCACACAGGGGTCAACATTGTCTATTTCCAGGATCTCCATTAGAGCCCCAACTTTAATTTTGATTCTGTGCACAATGTGGTTGTCCAATTCTCTGCCAAATTGATGCAGGTCGTTCTTCACATGGTGGAAGTTTTGCCGTTCGAGGGCATGTTTTATTCGGTCATAGAGTACCATGTAAGCATGGCTAGATTGAATAAAGTGACATGGAAAGAGGCCCCCAAGGAGAGTCGACCCCTGCCATAGATTATATTTTGCCAGGGCTTCATGGAACAAGGCCAGAGCAAGCACATCTTGTCTTACCAACTTGAAGAACAGTAATTCAAGTAGAGGAATAGATTGCAAGAGATCCAGAGCATTTGACAGAAAGGAACTGAGAAGTTGATAGGGATATAGAATCCTTTTGGCTTGAGGGGATAATATCTCCTCATCGATGAAGTCTTTGACAACTCTTCTCAATTGTGGATTGTGTAGAAGAAAAAGTTGGCCGAGGTCCCTGTCATTGATGTGTCCATGAAAAGTCGTTGAAGGTTATGAAATTTGTACTGAAACTCGGTTGTTCCATGGCATATACTCCCAGTCTATTTGCCTGCATCTTCTGCAAGAGCCATTCTCCATATTGCAAAGCACTGAGATACTTCAAAAATTTAAATTTTCAAAAATTTCCGTTGAGAACTGTGTGTATAAGAGCAGGCTGGTTCCATTTATAAACAAAAATTACCATCTCAAAGTGCAATAAATGATCGGACTTTAGGATCATGTTTGCGATTCTTGCATTAATTTTGTGATCGTAATGTAGTTGAGGGGATGTGTGAGAGGGCTAAGTCTGTTTTGCCCCGTGTGAAGTGACGTTATGGAAATCCCCGGGTACTTTGCACTAAAGTTCCATACATGCCATCTACAAAATGCATTTAAAAGCATAAATGCAAGTGTCCTATCAACCTTCTTGTTCATAGGCATCGGTTAAATGCTTACATGCGAGTATTTAATAGGAAGTAGCTTGTGATAAGAGTGTGTACTTTCCTTTTGTACTAATTTGAGCAATTTGGGAAAAGAAGACAGTTTAGTAGGAATTGCGACCGACTCCATTGAAATGCCATCGCAACCCATATTTGCTAACATGTCAGCAACGAAGTTGCCCTCTCTTAGTGTGTGACTGACAATGTAGTTCAAGAAAGTGTCAAGAAGATCCAAGGTGTGCTTCAGAACATAAGATAGCTACCAGGTCTTAGATCTTTTCGAGGTAATGGAGTTGATAATGACTGATGAATCACCTTTTATGTGTATATTGGAGAAGCCACACTTCCTTGCTAACACCAGACCAGCTAGTAAGGCATTTACCTCCACCAAGTTATTCGTACCCGAAGGGATGGGTGAAGCTTGGAAAGCACATATTTTGCCAAATTGATCTCGAATGCAAACTCCGATTCCCAACTTCCTTGGGTTTCCACGAGAAGAGTCGTCAAAGTTGATCTTAAAGAAATTAGGTGTTGGGGGTACTCATTTTATGGATGACCCGTCTCTCACATGAATTGAGGACCAGTTCAGGGAATCCCTATTGGCAAAATAATATCGTGCCATAATTTTTCTTTTGGCTTATCCCACCGGGTAAATGACTGGATGTCCTTGGAATTAGTGAGAGAAGAATTTATGATTTCTGCAATCGAATTTTCCAATTTGATCAAAACTTGATCCAGAGAAGAGGATGTTTTTATGAAGATTCTTTTATTCCTCTCCCACCAAATGGCCCAAATAATGTGAGCAGGACCACATTTCCAAATGCCTGAGAAGGTTGACGTAGAAAATAAAAGAGGCCAAGAGTTAAACATATCCCATAGCGATTTCAGAAAGGGCAACATAACTTGGAGTTTATTCATGATGAAGAACCAACATTGGCAGCCAAAGGAGCACTGTAGAAATAAATGATCAACTGATTCTTCCTCTATGTCACAAAATACACAAATAAAAGCTTGTGTAGTACCTAGTTTTATTAATCTCTTTGCTGTTAGGATTCTTTTGTTCAATGTTAGCCATGCAAAACAACCTGCTTTTGGTAAAATAATGTCATTCCAACAAAAAGAGTATGCCCAACTACTTACCTTACTGTTGCAACCCTGTTGTAGGGCATTGTAACCTTCTTCAATTGAATATTGCCTCGATTTTGAAGCTGCCCAAAATAACACATCATCTCTGTTAGACATGATAATTGTCCTATTCAATAAAATATTGGCCAATGAGGAAGATTGATGGATGGATATTGGGAGAAGAGTGGGATCTTTCCAGATTATTTTCCTTGAAAATATTTTTACAACAGACACATAGTCACTCAATTTTGTACCCCAATGAGTTATAGTTGTATTCATAATGTCTTCCATGTTATCCAATTGAGCAATAGGAGGATGCCCACACCATGAGTCTGTCCAGAAGTTAGCACTGAGACCATTATTGATTTCCCATGAAACATATTTAGATATTAGATTCCTTGAATCCATCATAAAATTCCAAATAGCAGACCCCTTTGGAGGGTCTAAAATTGTCAACACTCTTGATGGTTGAGTGTTGTCCAAATATTTAGCTTGCATAATCTCCCACCATTTGAAGACAAGGTTAGTGTACATTTTCCAATTTAGTTTCCCTCCAAAGGCCTTGTTGCGATGCTTCAAATTGTGAAGTCCCACTCCCCCTTGGGATTTTTGGCATGACATATTTTCCAGAGAGGTTAAGGGGATTTTCCTTCCATTTGTTATATTACTATTCCATAGAAAATCTCTAACGAGTTTCTGCAATTGTTGGATGACGGATGAGGGAGCTTTGAGGACATACATGTAATAGTTCAATATTGCTGTTAGCACTAACTTGATAAGAATGGTTCTTCCTGATAATGAAAGCCACCTTACTTTCCAAGTTGAGATTCACGCCTGGACTCTACCAATGACAGTAGACCAATAAGACGGTTTGTTTGATCCCATAAAAAAGGGGATGCCAAGGTAGGAAGATGGCAATTGGTCCATTGAGAAGCTCAAAGTCTTGCATATTCTTAGTGACAAGATTGAAGGTGTGTTGAAAATGAAAATCTTAGACTTGGAAGCATTAATTTTTTGACCCGAAGAAGAGGAATATATATCGAGTGTTTTCTTGATGAGCTTGGCTTCTTTTAGAGAAGACTTACCAAATAACAATGTATCATCAACAAAAAGAGAGCGAGTTACTGTTATTGAAGTACTTGGAAGAGTGACACCAAGCCAAAGCCCTTTTGAAGATAGAAAATTGATGTATCTGCTCAAGGCATCTGCCATGAGAATGAAGAGAAAAGGTGACAAAGGGTCACCTTGTCTTATTCCCTGTGTAACCTAAAAAAACCTTGAGGGATGACCTTTTATTAGAATTAAAAAATGCGCACCTGAGATGCAAGTTTTGATCCATTTGCACCATTTGTCTGAGAAGCCGAATTTTGATAATACTTTAAAAAGAAAATCCCACTTAACCCAGTCGTATGCCTTCATCATATCAAGTTTGATAACAAAATTTTCTTGTTGGCTTTCATAGATAGAGTGTAAAAACTCATGCGCTACTAGGGCTCCTTCCATAGTCTCCCTACCAGGGACAAAACCCCCTTGTTCTTGCGAGATGATCTTAGGTATAAGGCAGTGCATTCTAAGGTAAATGGCCTTAGTTACAATCTTATATATTGTGTTACAAAGATAAATAGGTCTGAACTCTGCGAATGATGATGGGGAAGGGGTTTTTGGGATGAGAACAATATTTGTTGCATTAAAACTTTTTAGCATTGCTCCCCTTTTCCTGGATTCTTCCATTACCTCTAAGAGGTCAAAACCAATCACATCCCAACATTTTAAAAAAAAGAGGGCGGTGAACCTATCCGGACCTGGGGCTTTATCTGGGGAAAGGGAAAATACCACTTTGTGGACTTCCTCCATAGTGAAGGGGGCCAGTAGGGCTCTGTTATCCTGGTCGGAGATCAGAGGTGGGATAGATTGTAGTAGAAGGTCATCATTATCCTTCCAAAAAGGATCTAAATTAGGTGGGGGGGCTAGAAGATTCTTAAAAAACTTTACTCCTTGTTCTCGAATGTCTGCTAAATTTTTAATCAATACCCCTGAGTCCTCATGCTTGGTTGAGAATATAACATTAGATGATTTTCTTTGTTTTGAGGAAGCATGAAAGAATTTTGCATTCTTATCTCCCTGCTTCAGCCAGAGCTCTCTTGATTTCTGTCTCCAATATTCTTCTTCTCTCTTACAGACTTCTTCCCACTCACTTTGAAGACCCTTCTGTGTAGAGTGCAGGAGCTGATCCAAAGCCTTGGAAATTATGTTTTGGTTAACTTCTTCTAGTTGTTGAGCAATGATTTTTTTTTGAGCAAAAACATTCTTAAAGATCTTTCTATTCCATTCCTTAGCCTAGACCTTAATAAACTGAAGTTTCTTAAAAAATTGGAAAATCTTTGTTGGACACTACATGCAGGGGAGAATACCCACCATTGTCTTAATAAAGCCTGAAAAATGTGGATGTCTAAACCACATGCGCTTGTTGGTGTAAATAATTATTCATCTTGGATATTATTACACCTTACTTAAGTTTACTTAGGTACATGAATTTCATAGTAGTTTGGGTATGAGACACTTGGGTGTTTGTGCCACATTGGGATAGTGTGTGATCCACCTCATGTGGAATATTATATTGTTTCTCCTACCTACCCACACCTATTTCCTACCTACCCTTGTTTCTTATTGAGCCACATGTCATGTTTGTGTGCTCACATATCCATATAGCCTTGCCTATATAAGCATGCTCATATTCATTGTAATGAACGCTTAATGATCCAGTTGATCATATTTTTCATCTTGATAGAATACAGTTTATTTCTATCATTTATTTTGTTCTCTCTTATTTTTGCTTTCCATTGCCTCTTGATCTTGGCAAAACCTCACATGGTATCAAAGCCATTAGAGTGTCATTGGTTTGCTAATTGAGACAAATTTGATGCTATTTGGGGTTTGCATTTTGGATCTTTCTATTGCAAGTTTTTATTGAAGCTTTATGGGTCAAATATGAGGTTATCATTGGATTGAGGAGGTCCAATAAAGTTAGTTTTGCCTTTTGTTTCATCCAAATTGGACTTTGGAGGCCAAATCTAGAGGCATTTGAAGTTTGAAGCCGCGGCGGAAATTTTCCAGAAATTATAATTTTGCAGGCGATTTTCAAATAGCGATATCTCACTCATCCGAACTCCTTTTTTCGAGCAATTTTTTTTGTTTTGGGGTAGATTTTCATGATCTATACAATGGTGCAAGATTTTTCTATTTCTCAGATACATATGTTTTGGAAATCATGAAATCCTAATTTTTACAATTTTGGAGGTTTCATTTGGGCTCATATGGACTCTTTTTCAGGTGCCATTTTTTTGAAAGTGCATATTTTTTCATCTACTTTCATAATCTGCCATTTGTTTGCAGTAATTTTAAGTAGAAATTGTACTTTCATTATTTGGCCATTTTTGACATATTTGGTACTTGCATTTTGCTTGGCTCTCAGTTTAGATCACTAGCAGTATTTGTTGAAGTCTCTTAGATCTCATTTTGAGAAGTTGTAAATTGAAATTAGAAGTCCACTTTGCATTGTTTCGCAAGTGGCTCATTGTATATGCACTAAGTATAAAGTGCCAAAATCACCATTTTGGGGGGTTTCTTGATTGAGTGAATTTGGGGGGGTGTCTCTTGTGTTCCTTCCTTTTTGCTGCTATGGGTTCTTCTAAGTTTCCTCTCTTAAATCCTCATAATTATGCTACTTGGAAAATTGATGCATGGAGTAAACTTATGGAAAAAGGACTAACTCATTACATTGATGGAACTATTGTTGCTCCCGCTGATCCTAAGGTTGATCCAGTTGGTCACTTGGATTGGCTCACTAAAAATATCATGGCAATTGGTACCTTAAGAAAGTATGTATCAAAGGATCTCATTTTTCATTTTGAGAAGTGTACTCTAATCAAGGATGCTTGGCAAAAGTTTCAAGACTTGTATGGTCAAGTTGATGAGATTAGGGGATATCAAATTGATAGTGATCTCACCATGTTGGATCCCAAGAACTTTGATAGTATACAAGATTATGTCACTAAGGCAAATGAGTTGAGGGCACAACTCAAAGATTGTGGCATTGATAAAAAAGATACTCAATTGATATTCATCTTGATAGGCAAGCTTCCATAAGAATATGCAACATTTGTTTCTAGTTTCCAAACCCATAGGATAACAATGGGTTCAAGCTACACAATGCCTACATTTGATGCTTTCAATGAAATGTTGATGATGGAACAAACTAAGTTGATAAGCATGGGCATTCTTAAGGCTTCTAAGTCTCAAGCATTAGTGGAAAATCAAGGGAACAAAGGAAATCAAGGAAAGGACAACTCAAACAAGAAGAAATGGCAATCAAAGCCTAAGGAAAAAGCACCATCTTCTCCACAACAAGGAGATTCATCCTCTTCCAAGAGGGATAATTCACCAAAGAGGGAGAGACCTACTTGTGCCTATTGTAAAAAGTTTGGTCATGAGGAGCGTCGTTGCCATTCTAAGAAGATTGATGAGCTCACAGATATCATCAAAAAACATAACATTGATTTGCCTAATGTCTACAAGAAGGATGACTCATCAACTTCCACTTCCTCACATTCAAAAGGAAAAGAGCAAGCATTCATGGCTTCTACAAGTGGGAAGACTCACTCTTTTGGAACAAGAAAAGGAAAAGCTCTATGTGCTACTATTAGTCATGATTCAGAGAGATGGCTTCTAGATTCAGGGGCTTCTCATCATATGGCATCTTTGCAGTCTATGTTCTCTACATTTGAGCCTTGCACCATGCCGCAGATTTTGATGGGCAATCATACATACATGGATGTGATTGGGAAATGATTTATTGACATTGGGGATAGCTCCTTCAATGATGTGTTGTGTGTACCCCACTTGACAAACAATCTTCTTTCCATCTATCAAATCACACATGGCACAACTAAGAGAGTTGTGGAGTTCACACCTGAGTCAGTTTTCATTTGAGACTTGGAGACTAGAGCTATCATTGCGACTGGGGTGGTTGATCACGCATCTCGGTTATACTCCTTTTCAAATTTTGTTGTTGATGATGATTTCACATTTGATGATTCTACACATGATGATCATACTTCTTGTGATGGTTCTGATTTTGAGGAGAACTTTGGGCACTTGAACATGGGGATTCTCACATGTGAACCTGTTCTTGAGTCTTGTATTTCATCTCCTCATATTGATATCACATCACCTATTGCACCTGATGATGCGGATAGTGCGACAGTTTTGCATTCATGTGATTCAGTGCAACAGGATATTCATTGTCTTCCAGCTTCAGATTCATGGCATGATTACTTGACAGACATTGCAGGTTTGTTTGTGGAATCCTACATTGCAGATTTGGGAGACATCATTGATGACATTCATCTTCTCTTTGATGAAGGTGATCCTTCTTCGATTGTTGCAAGGGAACACTTTGACCCTCTTGTTCATTCTCTACATGATCATTCTTTCGAGGTTGACATGATTATGGATACTTATGTACAACAGTTGGAGGAGGTCTCTTTATCTTTTGAGGAGACATATGAGTCTTTGGATATTGTTCTACATTCATCTCCACTAGATCTTGGAGTGCTTTTTTTAGCAGTGTGGCACAGTTTACCACCTTTGGAGGGGGTACCTTTCAGCATCGACGAGGGGACACTTCAACATTTTTCAGAGATTCCATTCATCATGAGTTTTCTTCATACATCTTCCCTTCATGATTGGGGAGACTTCATGGATACACCTTTGGTTTTGTTTCTTCCTAAGGGGAGGAATGTTGTTCGACGTTCATGGAGTAGTTTCTTCATTCATCTTCGAGCTTCTATCATTGGTGCAGATTCCAGATTGAGGGGGGGCTTCCTAGTCTCTCTTCTTCTTCTCTCATATGGGGGGGACTTTTTCCTCACATGGGGTTTTGTCTTTGACATACTTCTATGAGAGTTCTTTGTATATAGTTTTCATCTCTCTTTTGGGGGAGGGTTTTTTCCCATTGGGTTTTTCTCTCTTTCCCCACTTTGTGAGAGATTTCATTGCACTGGTTTGCATGCATTTGCATTTGTACATGGGTACCTAACATGGCTCGTAGCCAAGACCCATCTTGCATTGCTTAGTTGCATTGTAGACTTAAGTGCATTCCTCTAAGTTGCACTTAAGGGGGGGTGTTGGTGTAAATAATTATTTATCTTGGATATTATTACACGTTACTTAAGTTTACTTAGGTACATGCATTTCATAGTAGTTTGGGTATGAGACACTTGGGTGTTTGTGCCACATTGGGATAGTGTGTGTAGGAGAATTTCCACCTTTTATGGTGTTGATTTTGTTGTTACACTCCACATTCAGTGGGTGATCCACCTCATGTGGAATATTATATTGTTTCTCATGCCTACCCACACCTATTTCCTACCTACCCTTGTTTCTTATTGAGCTACATGCAATGTTTGTGTGCTCACATATCCATATAGTCTTGCCTATATAAGCAGGCTCATATCCATTGTAATGAATGCTTAATGATCCAGTTGATCATATTTTTCATCTTGATAGAATACAGTTTATTTCTCTCATTTATTTTGTTCTCTCTTATTTGTGCTTTCCGTTGCCTCTTGATCTTGGCAAAATCTCACAGCGCTCAAACTTGAAGGAGGAGCCAAAAAGCGGCATGGGGTTCTATTTTTGCCATTCAAGGACAATTTGGACTGAGAAGTGATCTGATTAAGAAATAGGGAGAATGTCTAAGTAATAACTGACCTGATTAAGGCACCATTCCAAGGGAATGAAAAACTTCTTGAGTCTTTTTGCAATCTGAAGGAAGCTTGATCTCCTGTTAGTCCAAGTGAAGAGACCCTTATTGGGGATCACATCCAATAAGTTGTTTTCTATGGTGAAACTTAGAAAATCCTGCATAGATTGTGGGGGTGGGCAGATTCCTCCTTGTTTCTCCTTATGAGACAAGATTGTATTAAGGTCTCCTCCAATGATGAAATTCTGTGCTTCTTCTTGTTGGAGTAATAGAGTCAGTTTGTCCCATAGGTCTTTCTTTTCCTGAGTGGGGATGGGGCCATAAACATTGAATACTCTAAAGATCATGTCATAGCATACTGCTTTCAACATTTGCCAGTTATGATCTTGTTCTAATAAGTGAACTTGAACTTTTTTAGGATTCCATAATGTAAGCAATCCTCCCGAGGCCCCAACGCCTTGCATGTGGGCCGATCCAAATTGTGTCCATTTAGCCACTGTTTTGTGATACATTTCTGTGGTAGCTTCGTTTCTTGGAGTAAAAAAAGTTAGCCTTTGAAGAATCAAAGTGAGATTTGATTCTCCCTCTTTTGTCAGGGGCATTAATGCCCTTGACGTTCCAAGAAATCATTTTCATTGTGAAAAGGGAGTGCCTTTTGCACTCCTTGCAATTCTTTTTGATACTTTAAATTTTCCATCTAGAGTACTCTGCACACCTGCCTCTATTTCTTCTTGAATCTTCACAGAGTTTGGTTTTCTACCTATCTTTTTTGGGGTTGTAAAGCCATCTGATTTCAAACTAGGGCTCTGCTCAACCGATAAGGATTGTGCATAGTCAAAAATAATTTTTTTTCCTCACCAGCTTGTGAAGGGGTTTCTATTTCTTTCTGCCTAATTTCCAAGGGAAGTTCCCCTTTATTTGAGATGTCAATAGTTGAACAACAACACCTTGTTTTTTGTAAGGGACACATTACATTTGTCATACTAACACCTTCCTCCTCTGCAATTTCCTCAATCATAGTGGCAACTAAAGTGGACAGGATATCGTCTGCTACTTCCTGGATATGACCCTCCTTATTTGAGACACCTATCTCTAAAACTGATAAATTTTGGATATCAATCGGGGATTCGTCGAACATTAGGTCCAGAACTATAGTTTCTCTGTCATTAGATGTTTTGTCACATAATTGGAGAACCGGTGTGGGTGTGGAGGCAGATTTATAGCTATAAAGAATCCAGCTATACATGATAAAAAAATGGGTCAACTGATTAATCCACTGAACGTAGGATGGTTAAAAATTTAAGGCATCCTGAGGTTCAGAGGGATCATTACATGGTTGTAAAGGATCAGAAGACAAAACTACCTCATGCTGATGGGCAGTACATAGAAGAGGGTCTGAGCAATGATTTTTACAGACTAAAAGCTCGAAGCACTCATGACCACTACAGGAATTCATCAAATGGCCTAATTGTTATTGATATTTGCAGATGACCTCTGTATTATCCAATATAATGTCTTGATGCCACAAACCCCATTTTGATGAGATGGTTAGGCGCTTTGGCAGGGTCTTATTTGAGGCAAGGAGAAGGCAGACTCTAACATCTCTCTGTATTATTTCAAAGGGTATAAGATTGTGAGCGACAAAAATGCCTAGTTGATTGGCCATGGTCTCCACAATATCTGGGTCTCTGTATTCCAAAGGAAAACTTGGAAAAGAGATCCAGTGAGGATAAAATCTACAAAGATTAACATCTGGTTTAAAATTTGGAATCCAGGGTAAGGTAAAAAGACTAGCCCCTTGACAAAACCAACCTTTATTTTTATAAACTGCGTCTCTATCTTCTAATGAAGAAAATAGAGCTATAGAAACTCTGAGTGGTTGTCGAAGAAGAAAATATCATGAAGACCCAACTAGTGACTGTTTGCCCATGAACGCAGGGTTTGAAGAGGGATTGAAGAATTAAACTTACCGATGAGAGCCACCTTCCGGAGAAAAGAGACTGACTGGGAGAGAACGTGATTAGGAAAAGATATCTTGATATCGGAGGTGTTCTCAACCGGAGCCCGAGTCGAAATGGGGAAAGAGGAGTCTGTCTCTTTACACTCCACCAGTTTTTTTTTTCCACACAAAGTGTGCTGGTTTCAACTTGAGGGGATCTCCATGATCTCCTTGTTGGTCTACTCCAGTTTTCCCTTCGGCAAGGCAAACCTTGAGAGAGGGCTGATGAGGGACAGATGGAGATGCTTCGCAGATGTCAAAAATCAGTTGTTTCTTTTGGTGTTTTGATCGAAAAGGATTCGGAAGTGGAAGCTTGTTGACAGGATTTTGAATTCTTTTTTCTTGCCCAAATGAATTTTGAATTTTTTTTTCCTACCTGAATGATTTTTGAAAAGGTGGATGGTGGCTTGGCTGTCCTCAGGGGACCTTACGAGCCCCATGGTTAAGAGAAGCTCCCTGGATGAAGGTGTTGGAGTTCAAATGATTCTGCAGGTTACCGTTTGCTTTGTGAGGATGGGAATGAAATGAGCGGGCTAGATGAACAAGAGAACTATTGAAAAAAGTGTCGGGGCTATCTGACTGTTCTTGTAGACATGCAAAACGATTCAACCATCAGTTTCCCGAGGGTAAGTCTGAAACCGGTTTGATGAAAGGTTTATCCTTGAATATTTTGACAAAGGGGTTGATGTCAAATTTTGAATATTGGCCGAAATGAGGGGCATACTTTGACTGTCCTTGGTGAGCCTGATGGGGGACACTAAAACCTTTCCACCATCTACCATTCCGTGTAGCCCTAATTTGAAGCCTTGCCACGCCCTGCCATCCTGCACTGTGATCTTGCCGCCATCTTCCATTCCTTGGAACCCTGTTCTGAAACCCGAGAACGTTCGAACCTCCTCCCATGGAACCTCCCCCTAACTAGAAATAACTATTAACAATTAATTAAATAACTATTAATATTAAAATTAATTATTAATAATTAATAATAGTAAAATTATTAATCATTAATAGTAATAAGTAATAACAATATTACATATGATGTAAAGGCCTATTAGAGTAAAATCTACTTCTTGTCAAGAAGGAACCAAGTCGTTGGGGGTTACACCAATAGATTCTCGGATGAGGAATATGGTGAAGCGCAGGGACTTTTTGGTACAGTCGAAAAAGTTTAGGGTTTAGGGTTTAGGGTTGAGGGTTGAGGGTTTAAGGTTTAGGGTTTAAGGGTTGAGGGTTTAGGGTTAAAAATATTATGAGATTAACACTTGCAGCAATGGAAGAAAACCAAAAAGAGATGCAAAATTAAAGAATGCAACTTTTATTAAATAATGTTCAAGACATGTTTCGAGGGAGTTTCACCCCCTCATCAGTTGAACTTGTTACAATAAAAGATACAAGGGGATATTTATAGGAAAAGTGGAGACAAATCCACTATAGTCCAATCCCTCTAATAATAAAAACTCAACACCTTGACAAGACGTCTCGAACAAAGGGACATACATAAGCCAAAAAATGGGAAAGCGCGGGAACTTTTTGGCATGTAGGCCGAAAGAGGTTGAGTGTTTAGGGAAACCCCCAAATATGAAGTATTAAAAATACAAAACAAAATAAGGGGGTCCACTATCTTTTAAAAAAAGACGTGCGGGATGTCCAAACGTGGGAGACCAAGGTGTACGATGCAAAGAGAAGCCGGTGCAGTGTGAGAAACAAGTCCGGGGACCAAGCCATGTGGACCAAAGGATAGGTCGAATGAGTGGGTCGGGCTGGATGAGCATGCGGGTCGTGAGGAGGGCCGAAACATTAGAGGGCCGAGTGCTGAGAAGGCGATTGTAGGTGGAGAGAGGGCGCGGGCACACGTGGCAGAGAGACTTGCGTGGCAGACAAGCTAGCGGAGCATCGACTATAGACGTGGTCGGGGCCCTGAAATCGGTGGCGGCGGTGGCAACAATGTCATCGAGGAAGAGATGAAGGCCCGATAGAAAGGCGGGGGTCTAGGTGGTGACGACAATGAGTAGAGCGGCAACATCATCCTCAATGTGGCAACAATGGAGCAGACACATGGCGGTGGTGGAGGGAAAAGTCACGGGAGAAGAGACCGATAGAGGGGCCACGAACAGGTCCGACGAGCAGAGGCTAAGGCAGGCCAAGAACATGTCGAGAGAAAGCCAAGGGAGGGCCGAGAGCAGGCCGAGGGCAAGAGACCGTCGAGCATGTGGTGGCCGACAGGATTGGGGGTAGAAAACAATAAAGAAGCCGACCCTGACTGCAACAAATAAAACACACCAAGATCCGAGCCTGCATAAATAAAATCTCTAATTTGCAGGTGGGAAAAAGAATGGCAATAAGGAGCAGCTGTAGAATGGAAGACTTCCAAAGGCAATCGTGTAGAAAAAAGAGTTTAGGGTTAAAAAACTTATGAGATTAACGCTTGCAACAATAGAAGAAAACCAAAAAGAGATGCAAAATTAAACAAAATGCAACTTTTATTAAATAATGTTCAAGACATGTTTCGAGGGAGTTTCACTCCCTCATCAATTGAACTTGTTATAATAAAAGATACAAGCGGATATTTATAGGAAAAGTGGAGACAAATCCACTATAGTCCAAGCCCTCTAATAATGCAAACTCAACACCTTGAAAAAATGTCTTGAACGAAGGGACATAGAAAAGCCCAAAAATGAGAAAGCGCAGGAACTTTTTGGCACGCAGGCCGAAAGAGGTTGAGGGTTTAGGGAAACCCCCAAATATGCATTATTAAAAGTACAAAACAAAATAAGGGGGTCCACTATCTTTTAAAAAAAGATGCGCGGGATGTCCAAACCATGGAGACCAAGGTGTATGATCCAAAGAGAAGCTGGTGCAGCGCGAGAAACAAGTCTGGGGACCAAGCCATGTGGACCAAAGGACATGTCGAACGAGCAGGTCAGGCTAGACAAGAACGCAGGTCGTGAGTAGGGCCGAAACAATAAAGGGCCAAGTACTGAGAAGGCGATCGCAGGCAAACGTGGCAGAGAGGCCCACATGGCACACAAGCCAATGGGGCGTCGACAACAGACGTGGCCGAGGTCTGGAAACCAGCAGCGGTGGCGACAATATCGTCGAGGAAGCAGGGAAGGCCCGACAGAAAGGCGAGGGCATAGGCGACGATGACACCGAGCATAGCGGTGACCTCATCCTCAACGCGGCGGCGACGGAGCAGATATGCTGCGGTGGCAAAGGGAAGAGTCACAGGAGAAGAGACCGACAAAGGGGCCACAAACAGGTCTAACAAGCAGAGGCCAAGGTGTGCCGAGAACAGGCCGAGAGCAGGCCGAGGGCAAGAGACCGTCGAGCATGTGGTGGCCAAAAGGATCGGGGGTGGCAAACAATAAAGAAGCCGACCCCGACTGCAGGAAATAAAACACACCAAGATCCGAGCTTGCATAAAATAAAATCTCTAATTTGCAGGTGGGAAAAAGAATGGCGATAAGGAGTAGCTGGAAAATGGAAGACTTCCAAAGGAAATCGTGTAGAAAAAAATAGTTTAGGGTTAAAAATCTTATGAGATTAACACTTGCAACAATGAAAGAAAGCCAAAAGAGATGCAAAATTAAACAAAATGCGACTTTTATTAAATAATGTTCAAGACATGTTTCGGGGGAGTTTCACCCCCTCATCAGTTGAACTTATTACAATAAAAGATACAAGTGGATATTTATAGGAAAAGTGGAGACAAACCCACTATAGTCCAATCCCTCTAATAATGCAAACTCAACACATTGACAAGATGTCTCGAACGAAGGGACATACAAAAGCCCAATAATGGGAAAGCACGAGAACTTTTTGGCACGCAGGCCGAAAGAGGTTGAGGGTTTAGGGTTTAGGGTTTTAGGGTTTAAAAAATTGTGGACTTAAAAAATTTAGGGTTTTAGGGTTTGGGGTTTGGGGTTTTGGATTTTGGGTTTAGGGTTCAGGGTTTAGGGTTCAGGGTTTAGGGTTTAGGGTTCAGGGGAACATGCTAATCAGTTAGATGTTGGGCCATGGGATATCCCTTCTTTGGTTGATGGAAGGGTTCTAAATTCCTCATGAGTAATATTAGGATCTCGATGACAGTTTTGCACTTTTATGTGATGTTTCATTTGGGATATGTTCCACTTTTAGTGGTGCGCCTGCATTCCTATTATGTGGCATGTATGACATTTTTTTGTATCATGTAGAGTGCGGCCTAGTTGTTTTGTATCTTAAGTTTAGGGTTTTAGGGTTTAGGGTTTAGGGTTTGGGGTTTTAGGGTTTGGGATTAGGGGTTTGGGGTTTGGGGTTTGGGGCTTAGGGTTTAGGGTTCATAAGAGATTTTTTTTCAAGTGGCAGCAATTGAAAAATTTCTAAGTTAGCAAAAACTTGAAATGAAAAATTTGTATTCACTATTGAATTTCCCAAACATTTTTCAGGGGGGTTTAGAGTTTAGGGTTTGGGGTTTGGGGTTTGGGGTTTTGGGTTTTGGGTTTTGGGTTTTAGGGTTTTAGGGTGTTCAAGAATCTTTATAAAAACATCCTCTTCTCTGGATCAAGTTTTGATCAAATTGGAAAATTCGATTGTAGAAATCATAAATTCTTCTCTCACTAATTCCAAGGAAATCCAGTCATTTACTCGGTGCAATAAGGCAAAAGAAAAATTATGGCACAGTATTATTTTGCCAATAGGGATTCCCCCGAACTAGTCCTCAATTCACGTGAGAGATAGTTCGTCCATAAAATGGGTACCCCTAGCACCTAATTTCTTTAAGATCAACTTCGACGGCTCCTCCCGTGGAAACCCAGGGAATTCGGGAATCGAAGTTTGCATTCGAGATCAATTTGGCAAAATATGTGCTTTCCAAGATTCATCCATCCCTCAGGGTACAAATAAATTGGCAGAGGCAAATGCCTTACTAGCTGGTCTGGTATTAGCAAGGAAGTGTGGCTTCTCCAATATACACATAGAAGGTGATTCATTAGTCATTATCAACTCCATTACCTCGAAAAGATCTAAGACCTGGAAGCTATCTTATGTTCTAAAGCACACCTTGGATCTTCTCGACACTTTCTCGGACTACATTGTTAGTCACACACTAAAAGAGGGCAGCTTCGTTGCTGACATGTTAGCAAATATGGGTTGCGATGGCATTTCAGTGTAGTCGGTCGCAATTCCTACTAAACTGTCTTCTTTTCCCAAATTGCTCAAATTAGTACAAAAGGAAAGTACAACACTCTTATCACAACCTACTTCCTATTAAATACTCACATGTAAGCATTTAACTAGTGCCTGTGAACAAGAAAGCTGATAGGACACTTGCATTTATGCTTTTAAATGCATTTTGTAGATGACATGTATGGAACTTTAGTGCAAAGTACCTAGGGATTTCCATAACATCACTTCACACGGGGCAAAACAAACTTAGGCCTCTCACACATCCCCTCGACTACATTACGGTCACAAAATTAATGCAAGAATCACAAACATGATCCTAAAGTCCGATCATTTATTGCACTTTGATATGGTAATTTTTGTTTATAAATGAAACCAGCCTGCTCTTATATACACAGCTCTCAGCAAATTTTTTTGAAAATTTAAATTTTTGAAGTATCTCAGTGCTTTGCAATATGGAGAACGACTCTTGCAGAGAATGTAGACAAATACACTGGGAGTATATGCCATGGAACGATCGGGTTTCAGTGCAAATTTTAGTACCTTCGACGGCTTTTCTTGGACACATCAATGACAGGGACCTCGACCAACTTTTTCTTCTACACAATCCACAATTGAGAAGAGCTGTTAAAGACTTCATCAATGAGATGTTATCCCCTCAAGCCAAAAGGATTCTATATCCCTATCAACTTCTCAGTTCCTTTCTGTCAAATGCTCTGGATCTCTTGCAATCTATTCCTTTGCTTGAATTAGTGTTCTTCAAGTTGGTAAGACAAGATGTGCTTGCTCCGACCTCGTTCCATGAAGCCTTGGCAAAATATAATCTATGACAGGGGTTGGCTCTCCTTGGGGGCCTCTTTCCATGTCACTTTATTCAATCTAGCCATGCTTACATGGTACTCTATGACTGAATAAAACATGTCCTCGAATGGAAAAACTTCCACCATGTGAAGAATGACCTGCATCAATTCGGCAGACAATTGGACGACCACATTGTGCACAGAGTCAAAATTAAAGTTGGGGCTCTAATGGAGATCCTAAAAATAGACAATGTTGACCCTTGTGTGCCAATTTTGAAACCTGTGGAAAGGGGACAGGCTACAGATAGGGTTCCAGACCTCAACGTACCGGTGCAGGATGAAGCCATGGGATGGATTACCCCATTTCTGCCTGCCTTCGATGCCCCTATAATTCAGACCCAGGAAGACGTGGCCATGGTCGAGTAAAGTTATTCTGGCTTCGTTTTTTGCTACTGAGAATATGTTCCTTTTTGATCGATGGAAAATGTAATGGCAATCGGTATGACCCAAAAAAATTTGACTGCCCCTTGCTTTCTGGTGTTGGCTCTTGCGTTTATTTCCATTGGTATATTAGAACCGATAGAGGAGTCATCCTCTTAGCTTGTCAGCTAGCTCCGGTATTGGAGGATTTTCTTTTTTATGAACCGGTCATGAGGACAACAGACTGGTATCAAAGTACCGGTACAACATAACCAGAAACCGGTTGTGGCAGCTCTTCAGTGTTCCGACAACCAGATTCCCACTTCTCAGTCTCCACGGCAACTGGTTGTGGAGGTTGATTTTTTTATGGTTTCCTTTGGTCTTGTCCCGACCTGTTACTCCAATTTTGGCCCTTAAGAGGCTCGTTCTACGGACAAACCCTATCTATCTCTCCAAATTCGGGGGGCTTCTTCTCATAGCCTCCTTTCCTCTTTTTCATTGTATTTGAGCAAGGATATAGGGTTTTCTTCCTGATTCTTTCCTTACTGAGCTCTTGAATCAATTTTCTTATCAATATATATATATATATATATATATATATATATATATATATATATATTGTAGACACCTAAAATTGTCCAATCTAATTAAATAAATATTTTTATTTATTTATCTAAGCCTAATTCTTCTATCAATTAAATAAATCCTTATTTATTTAATTAATTCATTTATCCTCTTCTAGCCTTATTTCACATTTAAATAAATTCATTCATTTATTTAAATTATCCTTTTTATAAATTAAATAAATATTTTATTTATTTAATTGATCCCACTTCTTCTATTAATTAAATAAATCTTTATTTATTTAATTAATTCATTAACCTTTTCTACCCATGACACATGTCATTCATCTCTTAATTCCTACACTACCTACCCCTCTCATTATTTTATTATTTCTTTTACCTACCCTCTAATCATAGCCGACCATTTATCTTTTACACCTCTCAATCTTATCCCTCCATTTCATATAGTGTCTTCTATATAAGGAGATGCTTCCTTCATTATCAAACCCTAACTGACTAACTACTTGATTACTTGACTACACTATGCCTTTGCACTTTTACATGCGATCCTACTTGCAACCACATTTCCGTTCTTTGTTGAGCTCTTGTGCACATAAAATCTGAGAGCAAATATATCAAGCAAGCTCAATGGAGATAGGAAGAATGGAGATCCAAACCCTATTGGACATGTGATGGTATAATCTTTGTGATTTCATTTGATTTGCATTGTCTTAGGTAATCTTCATATGTTATGGTGGATCTTTGTTGTTGTTAGGCTAGGGTTTTGTGGTTGAATTCATTTAGTCTTTCATCATTGTTGTTTCCATTTTCACCGTATACATTTTGGCACGCCCGGTGGGACCCTTGTCCCTTTTGCATTTAACATCTTTTGTTGTAGATTTTGTTTTGAAGTTGCAGATCTGACATTTCCGACAACATTTTGATATTTTCGCGTCTGTGCACTTTCAGTTCATGTTTTTGATTTTCTACCACGTCTGTGACATTTGGAACCGCGTCTGCATCTTCGACAATATTTTTTTTTTGCAGATTTCGAGAAACGCGTCTGTGTTTCCTAGTCGCGTATGTGAAGTCTTCAGGTGCATCTGCATTCGGGAGCTGCGTTTATGTTAGATCTAGGCGTGTCTGTGTGTTCTCACAATGTCTGTGTCTGTGACAACTGCATTTGTGTTCGGTTGTTGAATTTTTGGTTTCATTGATTCAATTTTTCGTCACTTGGATTTTAGATCTGGTTTATTTTGAGCTAACATTTTCAGATCTAGCTAACGAAATTGGTGTAGTTTGTCTTGAAAGCAAAATCGTTTTGTTGAAGGCCCCTATTTCACAAAGTCTTTTGGATTTAAAATTTACCTAACTTGTGTGCTTGCAGGAAGGGGTGATTATTTCAAACAATCCAAACTACTAATACATCGTTGTTGCAGGACCTTGGCAAGGGTTTTTGATCTTTATTGTGTGCCTTGTTTTCATAGATTAGAAAACACTTCAATTGGTGCATTAAAATTGAACCATTGTCTTTTGTGTCTTGAGCAATAGGCTCTTTTTGTTTAATCTTTAGAGGGTTTGTCTCTCCGTGTGGTCATTAGGACTACTAGTGTGGAGAGAATGACCCAAGTGGTAGCAAAAAAAAATCCATCTTCTTCCAAACCACTATAAATAACTGTATTCATGGTGAAAACTATGGATAACGTGTGTTGATTAGTTCATACCGACACTATGTCTCCCCATAAACCCGTTTGATCAAATTTATTTGATCATTTGTAGGGTGTAACCCCTACTGGCTGGGAGCCTTCTTTATTCATAGAGATGAAAGTGCCGCACGTATGGCCACATGAGAGGATGCCCTTACTAGCACCTTTTTGTTTTGGAAGCCAAAATCCTTTCAGTTGTTGGGGTAGGAGGTTGGACCTTTGGTAGCGGCTCACACACATACGGTTCTTAGTAGAGATACAAAGTTCACCACGAGGAGTTTTCGTGGGGACTGATGCTTGGCTACCCCGAGAAGTGAGTGCCGGGGGTGGAGCCAGTGGGGTCAAGCATCTAAGTATCCGCTCTGAATAGCGTAGCCTCGGGGAAAACTCCATTTGAGATCAACAACTATTGTCTTGGCCAGCCATAAGAATTGTACTTGACTTATTTTGAACAATCAAACATTAAATACCAAAAATCAAAACATTGTGTCTTTTGTGTCTTCAAGTGTATGCAAAACAATTTTACATCAAACAACACACTTTTCTTTGAGTCATTTTGAGTCTAAACACTTGCAAACATTGAGTCCTCATCAACACTGTGTTCTCTTGTCACGAAAAACAGTCAAACATTTAGATTTGGTCACAACAAAACAACTTCATAGATTGGAAAAATTGCACAAAGTTTGCAGAAACGCATTTGTGTCTGACAAACCCACGTCTGTGTCATATAACCGTTTCTGTGAAGGTCAGAAACACATTTGTGTCTTTTGAGCAACATTGCAGCATCTCAGAAATGCGTCTGTGTTTGACAGAATAGTGTCTGTATCCTTTAAGCACGTTTGTGAAGTATACAGGCACGTATGTGTTCAGGATTGAAAACTTTCATAATTCAACAAACAAGAACAGTCAGTTTCAGACTTATTGAGCTTCCTAGGTTATCTCTCTGTGGTTTCATCTAGCATTCAACCTATCTTTGGGTCTTACAAAGTCCATCATTGCTTTACACCTTGCATTACATTCACATTTGTCTAAACTTGAGTCAAAAGGTCACTTGCTTGTCCTCATCTTTCTTTGTCAACACACTACATACAACAACATTTTGCTAAGTGGTCCCTCATCAAGGTCTATCACCTTTGGGTCTCATTTGGTCTTACTTAGAGTCAAGGTCAACTTACCTCATCAAGAGAAACTATCATCTCTTTGGAAGTCACACCTACTCTACTACATACATACTTGGTCTTACACTTTGGACATTGCAAGTACACCTCAGATTCATTTACATTCCATCCAACTCTTGGTCTTCCATACTCTTTTCCATTTTCATCTAGTCTCGCACATCTTTGTCAATACCTAGTTCATGGTTAAAACCCGTTCCCAAAAATCTAGAAGAGAAGCTAAAGAGGTTCAAGAGTCTGCAAACATGAGTTCCTATGAGTATGACAATGATATCTTTTTCAATTCTGATCATACTACATTACCTGACATGGATGCTTATAGAAACATTCGAAATGTTGAGCACATGGACACTACAAACAACAATGATACACACAATGACAATATGGACAACTTTTCCGTACATTCAGCAGAAGTGGAAGACACCATTATGAATCCTCATTTCAATCGATTTGTTGAGGAAATAATGAGGAGAGATAGACAATACTTTCTACAAGTGATGGCACAAAGTGGAACCAAGATCCCTCATGATTTCAACATGTCTCAAATAATGGAAAATCAACCTTTGCAACAAACTCACTCCAACATGGATCAAAGGAGGCCTAATAGTGGAGGCAATAGAGGACCACATCTTGTGCCTGAATCACCATCATCTTTGTTTAAAAAACTAGAGGTCCCATACACACATGGTCAAGCATATGATACTCACCTTCACAAACCATTATGGAAGTCTTATGCAGAAAAATATGCTCAATCACATACCAATGCTAAGGAGCAACCACCAAAGCAATTGGATATTCAAAGGCATGCTCAAAATTTGGACACAAGGAAACCCCGCATCAAATTTGGGGGCAACACATTAGAACAAACTCATGACATGCCCATAGAGTATGGTATACATGGACAAAGCAAATATTTCGTTCCTCATCATGACTCTATACCAAGTGGTCCTTATACGCGACATCAATATAGACCTCCTCCATATGAACATGTGTATGATCAATATCATCCATATATGCAACATGCTCCTCCTCCAATTGGTACCTCAAGCATGGGGTATGGTCCAAGAAGTCGATCTCCACCGAAGAATAATTTGGAACAGCAAATCAAGGATTTACAAAAGAAAATGGAGGACATAAATACACCAAAGCCAACTTACACAATGAGAGACATATGTCCCTATCCATTTGACAAGAGCATTCCAATGCCTCCATTTCCTACACACTTTGTGACACCTAAGTTTGATAAGTATAGAGGAAAAGGAGATCCTAAGGCACACATTAGACAATTTTTCACAGCTTGCATTGAGATAGCAGCAGAAGAGACATATTTGATGAGATTATTCCCACAAAGCTTAGGTGATCAAGCTATGGAATCGTTCTCCCAACTTCCACCTAGTATTAAGTCATGGGGTGACTTAGCAGAGGCATTTATCCAACATTTCTCATACAACATAGAGACAGACATATCAGTCACTACTTTGTGCAACACCAAGGAAAATGATGGAGAATCTTTTTCATCATTTTTACAAAGATGGAGGAATCTAGTTAGTAGATGCTCTTGTGAAATTCTACAAAAACAAATGGTAGAAATGTTCACCCAGAATGTTAACAAAGACATTGGTTATGACCTAAGAAAAGCTTGTTTGTCCACCTTCAAGGACGTCATTGAAAAAGGCTTAGCAACAGAGAAGGTCCTAATTGAACAAGGAGTCATTAAGATATTAAAGGAAAACAAAGATGAATTTAAAGGAAAAGATAAGCCAAGATTTTGGAACAAAAACAAGAAGACAGTCAATGATGGTGTTGTTGATGCCAATATAGTGCGACCCAAAATAGTTTTTTCGAGATCAAGCTCTACAAACAATCAAGTGAATACTCAAACAACTTCAAAGTCACGAAGGAAGTACATTCCATTGGGAGAACCACTTGAGTTAGTTTTCAAGAATCTAGTGGCAAACAAAGTAATCACTATTCCAGATTTTCCTCCATATGAGCCAAAGTTTAAACCAAATTGGTGGAATGATGATGAATATTGTGAATTTCATAAGAGCAAGGGTCATAAGACAGGAAATTGCCACCGACTGAAGAACATCATACAAGATCTCATTGATAGAGGTGACATTGAGATTGAAGGACACTCATCCAACCAAGAACATGAGATGTTTAAGGAGCCATTCCCAAAACATGACAAAGGAAAGTCTAAAGCCACAGATGACCAAACTAACTATACAAGAGCATCTTATAACTATGATTCAACTATTAATCACATTTCAATGGACAATTATGTCTCTACCATTATCATCAAGGACAAAACACCTAAAAATTCTACCCAAAGACCCAAGATTGTCCTAAAAGGCATTGGATCTTCTTCCGAACCTACCTCTGAATGTAATGTTACAACTCGTCGAGGTAAATTCACTTTGCAAGGTGCTCCAGCTAAAAACACCGCTTCCTCATCAACCAAGCCTGAGTATGACCTTGTAGAATAGTTAGGGAAGACACCCGCGCTCATCTCCATCCTTGAGCTCTTACGCATATCCCCCATACATAAAGGCATTCTTGATAAAATCTTGAGAGACACTACTATTCCTACTGATTTGAACGTGGACCAGTTTCAAGCCATGGTGGAATACCTTTCCATTCCACACTCCCTTACATTCACATAAGCTGACCATGCCTCCGTAAGTCAGCCACATAACGCACCTTTACACATTGAAGCCTTCATACACAAACATCAAATAAAACGAGTCCTGATAGATGGAGGAGCAGGTCTAAACATTTGTACATTGAGCACTATTAAACAATTGGGATATTCTGATAAAGCTGTGATTTCTACAAACAAAATTACCATCAAGCATATGATGACGAGGAGCGTTCATCCAAAGGCACAGTCACCTTGCCTCTTAGAGTTGGGCCAGTTACAAAGGATGTGGTTTGTCAAGTCCTAGACCTAGATCTCACATACAATATATTACTAGGATATCCTTGGATTCATGAAATGAGGGAAGTCCCATCTACATATCACCAATGCATTAAGTTTCCTCACAATGGAGTTGAAATAACAGTTAATGGAGATCCTAATCCATTCATATACTACAATAACTTGAGACTGAAAACTGAAACGATCATTCCAAGTAATAGGGAAGCTGTTCCTTCTTCTGCATACATTGATCCTGAATCATTAAAACCTTCGACATCAAAACAAGGTGAGCTTAAAGACAAATTTTAGGACAAGGGCATGGGTGAATACACCTTGAATCAAACCATGTACTTACAACAAGTCATGAGTTCACCAAAAGAATATGGAAGACCACATCCTAATAAGCAGGTATCTATCATTATACTCAAATGGGACCCCATTATCTTTCAAAGATGGGGTGAATTGGAAGAGGAAGACTTATACAAAATGCTTTACAAAGACCTTGAAAATGATTCACAATATCACATCAACATACCATGTGAAAAGTATGGCAAAGGGTTCAAGATTCTACAAAAAATTGGGTATGATGGCAAAAGCCCTCTTGGCTTAAGAAAGGAAGGCATCATTGAACCCTTACAACCTGAATTGACATTCAGAAAGAAATGTTCGAAGGAACTTGGTTTCATGACTTCCAAGGTCCACACTCAAAGGATAGAAGAAGCATTACAAATCAAAGCTGGCAAAATTCAACAAGAGAATCGCTATTCCACAGACTCCAATGAATGGGAATGGGGTCCAGACAAATCCGCTAGTGACTACGAGCTCACCGAGACATTCAAAGAGCTAGATGAACCCATAGAAGAAGAGGAATTTTATGAAAAATTCAAAGTTGGTCAGGAAACAACCTCGGAGGATCCCATACAGTCCTTGCCTCTAGGTCCTAGGTTGAAATCGCATAGAATGAGAACACCTGTCCCAGAATGCACTACTAGTGATGATAATTTGGATTCGTTCACGATCGAGACTGATGAGGAGAGTGCCAACGATGACCTTGATAACTATCTCGACATACCTGAATATAACTGCATCTTCACTCTTAGCCCTACTAACTTCAAAGACATCAAAGGCCTTCCCCTTGTTCACCACCAACTTATTGACTAGGACCATGAAGGACCTGCACAGTTTGACACATTCCAAAATGATGAAGCTTTTATTGACTATCTTGGCATATGAGATGATCTTCCCCAGGGGGACCATAAAGAGGGATACACTATAGAACTCAATAGCGTGGCATATTTTGGTGAGGGTGTGAGGCCTTCTAGCCGCAAAAATATAAAAATAAAAACAAACCAAGGGTCTTATGGCGAAAACCACATTGTGGCGCTGTCTGACCCCAAAAAAGTAAAAAGAAAGGACGTATCTGAGGGTGAAAACCTCTCTGAGGCACCCGAAGATGGAAGGCTCAACATTCTCCCAACATCATATGAAGAAAAGTCATCCATGTTGGTAGAGGAGACTATCAAAACAAACATTGGCACAGAAGAAGTTCCACACAACATATTCCTGGCTCAATCTTTGATAGAGTCAGAAAGGTCAAAATTCATAAGTTTCTTCATAGAACGACAAATCAAATTTGCATGGTCATACACTGATATGCCTGGATTGGATCCGGATTTGGTAATGCATCATTTGACAGTTAAACCGGGGGCAAAACCAATGAAACAAAAATTAAGGAAGATGCATCCACAAGTCGCATTATTAGTCAAAGCAGAGCTTGAGAAATTATTGGATCTCCAACTTAGTTCCTGCCAGTAAACCAGATCGTAGTATCAAAATATGTACAGATTTTAGAGACATCAACAAAGCTTGTCCTAAGGATGATTTTCCATTACCAAATATTGACTTGATTGTCGATCTCACAGCAGATCATGTGATGTTATCTTTGATGGATGGATTCTCCGATTACAATCAAATAAAAATCGCATCCGAGGACTAGCTTAAAACAACATTCACTTTTCCTTGGGGAACTTTCTGCTAGAATGTTATGCCCTTTGGGCTAAAAAATGTAGGTGCTACGTATCAAAGAGCCATGACTACTATCTTTCATGATCTCATGCACGTGACTGTGGAAGATTATGTTGACAACCTCTTGGGTAAATCAATAAACAGAGATACACATCTGGACATACTTTCAGTTGTCTTTGATGAGTTGGAAAAGTATAAAGTAAGATTAAACCCCAAGAAATGTGTCTTTGGAGTAACCTCCGGGAAGCTCCTAGGATTCATCATATCAAAAAAAGGAATCGAAGCCGATCCAACAAAAGTCAAGGCCATCCTAGAGATGCAACCACCACGAAACATCAGTCAACTTTGATCTTTGCAAGGGAGACTCCAGTCCATACGAAGATTCATAGCACAACTTGCAGATAAGTGTAATCCTTTTCAGCACTTGCTACAGAAAAACATCAAATTCAAATGGGATGATAATTGTCAACAAGCTTTCCAGGCACTTAAAGATTATCTTCTGAATCCACCAGTTTTGATGCCACCAGTTTCAGACCAACCTCTATTACTATACATATCAGCTACTTCAACAACACTGCGGGCACTCTTAGCACAACAGGTTGCTGAGGGCAAGGAAAAGGCAGTATACTATATCAGTTGCACATTGGTGGGATACGAGCTAAACTACACACCAATTGAGCGTGCATGTCTCGCAGTGGTCTTTGCTTCGCAGAAATTATGACATTACATGCTAACTCATAAGACTAAGTTGGTTGCAAGGATTGATCCATTGAAATACCTTCTCAATAAAGCAACACTTACTGGGCGACTAGCCAAATGGGTGATGCTCTTGAGTGAATTCGACATTGAATATGTGGACAGAAAAGCAATAAAAGGACAAGCTATCACGGATCAGTTAGCAGATGCTCCCATGTTAGATGATGTTCCTCTAATTTCAGAATTTCCAGATGAATCCATTTTAACAGTGTCACATGCAAAGCCTTGGCAACTATACTTTGACGGCTCATACACACAACATGGGGCAGGAGCTAGCATCCTCTTCATAACCCCTCAAGGGGATTCTATACCAAAATCATATCGATTATCATTTTCCTGCACTAATAACATAGTGGAATATGAGGCATTAACAACTGGATTACGGATTGCAGTTCAGTGGAAGATCCAGGAACTTCATGTTTTTGGGGACTCTCAACTTGTAATTCGTCAAGAAACTAATGACTACCAAACAAAGGATGAGAAATTAATGCCCTACAAAAGAATGGTGGATGACCTGAAACAACATTTCATGAAGATAGACTTTGAGCAGATACCAAGAGAGAAGAATAGAGCCGTGGATGCCATGGCTATAATTGCTTCACTAATTGATCTACCACCGAATGAGACCCGCTATGAGTTCTTGGTGGATAACCTTTTGGTTCCCTCATATGAAATCACTCCTATTGAGATGATATGTGTTGTTGGTCCTGACTCCCGGTTATACGGTTCCATTTTCGCATACCTTCGTGACAATATCCTACCTCCTGACCTATCCAATAACCAACGTCACACTTTCATTTGCCAATCTTCTCGATATATCATTTTAGCCGATATCCTATACCGTCGAGGTCTAGATGGCACTCTTCTTAGATATTTAGTAAGCGACAAATCTCAGATTGCGTTACGTGAAGTACATGAAGGGATATGTGGTCCACATTCTAGTGGTCCTACCTTAGCCAAGAAACTCATTAGGACTGGATATTACTGGCTCGATATGGAAAAAAATTCATATCAGTTTGTCAAGAAATGTAAGCAGTGTCAACTTCATGGAAACCTCATCCATGCACCAGCGCAAGAACTTCAACCACTTGCGATTCCTTGGCCCTTTTGTCAGTGGGGATTTGATCTCATAGGCAAGATTCACCCTCCATCTTCCAACGGTCATAAATTCATCATCACTGCCACAAAGTATTTCACAAAATGGATCAAAGTCGTGCCTCTCACACAAGTCATTGGAAAACAAATTGCTACATTCATTCTCAACTATATCATTTGTCGTTACGGTATTCCTGTTTCCATCATCACTGATAACGGGCGTCCCTTCAAAAATCAGGATGTTCGCGAACTCTGTGACCGCTTCCATATTACCCATCATTTTTCCACACCTTATTATCCCCAAGGTAACGGTCAAGCTGAGGCGTCTAATAAAATAATCCTTAAAATTTTGAAAAAGACAGTCGACGACGTTGGCCGTAATTGACATATCCAACTTAATCCCGCACTTTGGGCTTACCGCACAAGCGTCCGCACACCTACAGGAGCTACACCCTATTCACTTGTCTACGACACTGAAGCTATCTTGCCTATTGAGGTCGAGTTACCCTCTTTACGAGTCTCTTTGCAAAACATTATCAGTGATGAAGACTACAGGGTCTCTCGCTTACAAGAACTTGAACTATTCGATGAAAGAAGACAAACTGCTTTTAATCATCTCAAGGCTTATCAACAACGAATGAGTCGTAGCTACAATCATAAAGTAAAGCCTCGTACATTTGAGGTAGGTGACTTGGTTCTCAGAGAAAATCCTAAAAATCAGCAAGAGAGAGAGAAGAAGGGCAAGTTCGAACCAAACTGGCTTGGTCCTTACATCATTACAACAACATATGGATTTGGTGCATATCAGCTCTCAACCACAGAGGGTGAATCTTTGGAGGATTCTATCAATAGCATGCACCTTCGCAGGTTCTACACATAGCTCTTCAGAGTATCCTAATTTAAAAAAAAAAAATACAAAAAAAATTCAGAAAATTCAAAAATACAAAAAGAATTCAAAAAAACAAAAAAAACAAAAAAAAATCAAAAAATTCAAAAATACAAAAAAAATTCAAAAAATTCAAAAAATTCAAAAATACAAAAAAAAAATCAAATAAAAAAAGTAAAGAAAAATAAATTCGTCCACCGGTGAAAACCACTTCGGTGGCGCCTTGGGCAAGTACCATGTGAAAACTGGGTCACCAGCGCTAGGCGTAGAGACATTGCTCCTCCCTCCTTCAGGATTCCATCGCATACTTTCACTTTACACACACTCACAACCTATCCATTCATAATAAACTTACCCATTCCCATCATGGCTTGTTATTTATCTACCTAAGATTGGTTAGCCATTCATAATAAACCTCTCTTTTCACCCCTTTTCATCCATAATAAATCAGCTCCTATCTGTGGCTAAGACAAATCCTACGTCTAGTAATGGGTGTGGAACTAAGAACATCACACGTTTCGAGGAGTACAGTTTCTTCCAAGTTTTCTTCAGTCTATACACGCACAATCCACAATAAAGCAACATTTGCATCATAGATCCGCAATAAAGTTCCGTCTTCTCCGCAATAAAGTATTAGTTTCATGGATTCAGTTAGTTTTAGATGAGACACAGCAGCAACAATGGGCTCCAACAAATCAAATCTTTCAACAGACTCAGACAACATTATGGTTCAGTGCTATCTATCCTTTTTGTGAAAGTAAACATTGTGACCATAATCAAATAAGACTTATACGAGTGACAAGAGACACTAAACTTGAGGACTATAGTGGATGTTGGTGTCGAGTCTTGGTTTTATTTTGATTTTATCTTTTGGTGACATGTCTTTTAGCTTTTCTGGGATGTCTCTGACTAGAGATTTTATCTCCAAGATGTCTTTGACTAGACAGGCGAGGATGGAGTATCATCACCTATTTTTCTTTTGCTGTCTGTGGATTGTCTCTTAGTAATGCTATGACTTGTCCAAGGATATGAGGACACTGTGAATCTAGTGTGAACTGGGGCATTCCTTGTTTGTGACTGTCTTATCTCCATGCAAATAGGTACAATGACTTTCTTGGTCGAACATATACCTCGATTTTCATAACCTACTTGCCATAATAAAGCTCAATGATGATAACACACAAGAATCTCTTTTCACTTTCATATCTTCTGTCTTCCATCCCCCGTTCTTGATTGACTTCCATCGTCCTTCTTGAGTCCGTGTAGCCTGCTATCAAATAATTGAGTATAATGACACGCCAAAAATATTTGTATTTCATGTAGTTGCACCTGCATTACCACATATAAGCATTTCATGCATACATATAGACATCACAATTACATCATATCTTGCACACAACACATGTTAGCACATTTTACATTTTCATCATGTAAATAATCATTTGCATTATCATATTCATTTGCATTTCATACATTCACATTCACATTTGCATTGGCATAACATATAAAACATAAAAGAACAAAAAACATTGCATTTCATCAGCATCATATAGAAACATAAGCATCACATAGGTACACATGCATATAGCTGCCACAAAGATGAATCATCTCATATATATATAATCAAAAGTATCATGATACAATGATGCCAAAATCATATGGCTACAATCACCCGAAGGTGTCTACATCATCATACAAAATAGTACAAAATGGATACATAGGGAGCCCTCTATGTCTATGATGAACTCCCTCCCTCAGAGCCGCTTGGCCTCGACGGAGTCTGAGCCCTAGAAGGACCCACCCCAAGATCATCTCTCCTGCCCCCTCTATCTAGTGGTGGTGGAGGACCCAAAACCCCACCGCTGGATACCTGTCTCCTCTGACTCCCTCCAGTAGCCGTCGCTATCTGCGATGGTGTGCAGAAGCTCCTCGCCCACTTCTCTGGTGGCACTGCCCCGTAGTATAGGTCTTGCCAATAACCTATCTCCTCCCCTGCCCGCAGAACATAGGCATATCCAGGCCCTGTGTCCTCTGCCACCTGCCTCCCAACCCTTAATGCTATCTCAACCTCATTATAATGCTGGATAGCCTGATCTCGCTCCCACTCAGTATCCCTTAGCTATCTCCTGAGCCTAGCTGTCTCCCTCTCCAGATCCTGGATCTCATCTGTCTGACCCTGGGAGATCTCCCTCAGCTCAAACAGCTCATCCTCCTCCTCCTCCTCTGCCCCCTGTGCCTGTGCCTGTGGCTCCCCCTGTACTGGTGGCTGTGGCTTTGCCTGTGCCTGTGCCTGTACCTTCCTTTGTCCCTGTCCCTGCACCTGTCCAGGACCCTGTGTTGCTGGCACCTGTAGTGGCAATCCACCGCGACCCCTCACCACCCGAGCCTACCTCTCCTCTCCACCCTCTCTCCGCAGAGCCACCCTCCTCTCTCCAACTACACCCCGCCTCCTCTGTCGGCCTCTCCCACCACCATCTCCATCATCATCCTCTTCCCCCCCACCATCTCCATCTATCTGCTCACTTGGATCTGTCAGGCGTGGAAATGGATGCTCCGCCCAATATGCAGTATACTCTGCATCCATCTCTACATCCTTAATCTCAGGCTACATATCCCATGGCATGGGCACCATCTCTACTAGCTGCATCACGACCTGATCATATGATAATAATGGCCCAAAGTGTGCCTGGTCTCCCACTGTCCGCGCATACATACCAAAACCCCATGGCATCCGCTGGATCTTGCCAAACTGCCTGCATACCCTGTCCACTAACTGCCTCTCCAATACATAGGGCGTCCGTCCAATCAGATATCTGCTCCTGAAGGTATAGGGTAGATCCACTGCATCATCCTCCTATTGCTCGCACTCGCGGTACGACCTCCATATCACAGTGTCAATCTCATCAATCACTCGACGCCAGTGCTCCAACCTGCCAATCCGTGGCTATGAGGTAATCATATCATATAAATGAACAAAACTGCATCCATGACCCTGACCTCTGAAATGTATCGACCGTGTGACTGGCAGATGCTCATATGCCCAAACCTACAACAATGTAACTCCGCAGCCCAATCCTACAGATCCATGATAAACAAACTGATGAAGCTCATAGTACAGGTGTGCTAGCATGCACGATCCCCAGGCATATCTGGTATGCTGTGTAGCCAGTGTCTCCAAGGTGCTCCCCCAGCCCACAACCACCCCCCTGTGTCGCCCTGTCTGGACATAGGAACCCACTGATCACTCCTCCTAGCACTGTTGGTAGTGCCAGTCCTATCACTATCATCGTGTCCCATGCCACGTGTCTAGCCCTCATCTCCAGTCCCGGATCTTGGAACACTCGTCTCAGGGCCTCCTTGTCTCCATCTCGATCATAGGGTATCAGCTCCTCGTCGATCGGTATCCTCAATATCCTGTAAACATCCTCCAAGGTGATTGTCATCTCACCCATCGACAAATAAAAAGTGCATGTCTTTGAGTGCCATCTCTCAGCTAAAGCAGTCAGCAAACCCATGTTTGCCCGAAACTCAGGCACATACAGAATGTATCGCAGACCCATAACCTCAATGGCAGCCCTGTCCTCGAAGGTCAGCTATGGTCGTAACCTTTGCGTCGACGGGAATCTCTCGTGATTCCAGCATAGGCAAGTACTCCTGTAGTCAAGCAAATCAATCATGTCAATCCAAGTGATACTCACTGTTCATCACAAAGTGTTGCTTCTATTCTAGTGACACTCCCTGTTCATCACAAAGTGTTGCTATTTTTCCTAGTGGTACTCCCTGTTCATCACAAAGTACTATGTATTTTTTGCACTCCCTGTTCATCACAAAGTGCTACTCATATTTGCACTTCTTGTTCATCACAAAGTGCTGCTCCTATTGGTACTTCGTATTTATCACAAAGTACTATGTCTTGGTACTCACTGTTCATCACAAAGTGCTTTGATTTATCCTATCCTAGGGCCTCTGCTTAAGTGTATCGTTTTGAGTAGTTTCATAATTGGCAACGTATGTTCTATCATATAATTGTCAATCCTAGCCCTATTTGCTATCCTGTCTTCCCTAGAAGACTTGCTTGAGTGTATCCTCTCAGCAGCTTATCCAATCGACAACATATGTTCATCACAGAACTGCCGATTCGACCTTGAAGACATAAATGCACCTTCATGACATAAACGCGCTTACAAATTGCACAAACGCGCCTGCTCTGCACAGACGCGCCTAAAATACACAGACATGTCTATGCTCTGCATAGACGCCCCTGTCCTGCACAGACGTGCCCACATTTCACAAATGTGCCTGCACAACGCAGACACGCTCGCATCTGGCACAAACGCTTTTCCCAGCATAGACGTGCCTGACATAAACATAGACGTGCCTAGCCAACATAGACTCGCCTGGCACCAACACAGATGCACCTACACATTTTTGACATTTTTTGACATTATCCTAAAGCACATTTATTGAACTACCTGGCATGCATTTATGACAACATTTATTATGATGAAGTACAAGGAGGTTTTGCGGTACTTACCGGCTCTCCTGCATCTGCTGGCCTCTGATATCGATGAACGCGATCGAATCTGTGCACCAATGCCATCGCTGCTGACTGCTGCTACTCTATTCTCTCTCTCGGCACTCTGATCTCTTGGATGTGTGGATGACAATGAGGATGTTTTGCCGTTGTGGTCTATCTTATAGACTACCCTAGCCCTAACCTTCGTTTCTCGAGTCAGTCTTCTTTATCCCATGACTCTGTCACTCTATTCTACTCGGTCAGTCCATTCTAGCCTTTCTTTCTTATCGAGAGATTGTTTGCGATCTTTTCAGACATTTTCATCCAATCTCTCGAGGGGGCATATCATTCCCATCTTGGAGCAACTTTGTATCAGTTCATATTATCTTCTTTGAAACAACATGACAAACTGCATTTTCTCAAAGAGGGGCAAAATGTAGACACCTAAAATTGTCCAATCTAGTTAAATAAATATTTTTATTTATTTAATTATCTGAGCCTAATTCTTCTATTAATTAAATAAATCCTTATTTATTTAATTAATTCATTTATCCTCTTCTAAACTTATTTCACATTTAAATAAATTCATTTATTTATTTAAATTATCTTTTTTATAAATTAAATAAATATCTTATTTATTTAATTGATCCCACTTCTTCTATTAATTAAATAAATCTTTATTTATTTAATTAATTCATTAACCTTTTCTACCCATGACACATGTCATTCATCTCTTAATTCCTACACTACCTACCCCTCTCATTATTTTATTATTTCTTTTATATACCCTCTAATCATAGCTGACCATTTATTTTTTACACCTCTCAATCTTATCCCTCCATTTCATATAGTGTCTTCTATATAAGGAGATGCTTCCTTCATTATCAAACCCTAACTGACTAACTACTTGATTACTCGACTACACTATGCCTTTGCACTTTTACATGCGATCCTACTTGCAACCACATTTTCGTTCTTTGTTGAGCTCTTGTGCACATAAAATCTGAGAGCAAATATATCAAGCAAGATCAATGGAGATAGGAAGAATGGAGATCCAAACCCTATTGGACATGTGATGGTATAATCTTTGTGATTTCATTTGATTTGTATTGTTTTAGGTAATCTTCATATGTTATGGTGGATCTTTGTTGTTGTTAGGCTAGGGTTTTGTGGTTGAATTCATTTAGTCTTTCATCATTGTTGTTTCCATTTTCACCGTATACATATATATCAGTGGCTTGCCACTTTTTCCAAAAAAAAAAAAAACTACTAACTTTTAATTAATACTTTTTGATTTATGTCTTTTTAGACATTTTTTCAAAAATTTGTTGAACATACCTTCTAGAAGTTTTGTAATTTTGGATTGTAGACATTTTAGTTTTTCAAGGTAGATTTAGGAATGAGTGGATTTGTCTCCACTTCCTATATAATCTCTTCTTTTACATGTAATCTTCAGTCTGAGTTCAACTGATGAGGGATGAATTCCCCGAAACTAGTTTTGAATAGCTCATTGAATTTTATTTGTTTCCTTAGCTTTTTGTCTACTCTTTTCTTATTTTCTTCCTTCGCAGCCAGTGATTTCATAAATTTTTTTAAACTAAATTTTTTTCTCTATCACAATGGCCCTTGATGGCATTCAACATCAGTTGCAGACGTTGGCGAATCTGCTGGATCGTCAACAGACTGCCCACTTGCATTATCAAAATAATATCGACTGCAATCTAGACAAGATTCGTCGAGCTCTCTGGGGTTTCTCTGACTCCTCTAGAGATACTACGACTCGTAAAACAACTCCACACATTCAACATGATTCAACTCAGCCCGAACCATCTTCGGCAGCTCCATCTTCGATAGCACAACTTGCTCCTGATGTCGAGGCTCTCGTCTCTAGTGTTGATCAACCAGCTCGCTCTGATCAACCGATCTTCATAGTTCCATCAGATGCTCCACTCCCATATGCTGCACTACCGGAAGTCCCACCAAAGAACTATCCCCTGGCGATCTCTTCTTTGGTACACACGACGTTCAAAGACTTCAAACGATGCTATCTCCTAGCAGATCACTCCTTTGAATTCCTTTGGAAGCTTAAAATTTTCTCTGAAGCTGGTGCACTGCCAAAAAATCTCCAAGTCAAGCTGCCAAAAATATCTGTGAATGACTTGGATGGTCACGCACTCCTTGCTTCTGAGCTCAAGAAAATTCAAGCCGATGCCAACCGAAAGTTTCTCGACGCCTATATCTCCGCCATGGAAAAAGCTGCCAGTATTCACTCCAATGCCATAGGCAAGATGGTCGTTTCCTTTGCAACCTCTCTGGCCTCCACTATAGATGTCATGAAAAACCAACCTTATGTTGGATCTTTCACCATCCCTGTAGATGTCTAGCTTACTTCTGCTCAAGCATCCTTCGATGCTCTCTGCAATAACTTTGTCTTCGAGAAGGCACTTAAAAGGAGCGCTCGAGATGCTACTACTACAGTCAACCAAGATGCCTGGGATAACACCATGACAAACACAGACCAATTACCAGTTGAGAAATCTGTTGCCGAACTCATCAACGAGCAATTAAAATTAAAGTTTAATGCTCTGTAGAGGAAGCTCGACGCACTCACTCCAAGTGCTCCTTCGGCGCTGTTGGAGTCTGCATTGAAGTCTTTGCTACAGTCGAAGACCAAGTAGGGACCTCAACCCGTGCCTCAACCTGCGATTAAACAAAGTAGGGCACCCCACGCCCACGTCTGCGGTCCTACTCCAAATCACCTCGACGAATACCTGTAGATCGGCTCCTTGACGACGCTCCTGGCAATGTTCCTTCGTTTGGCGCTCGACCTTCATCCTCTCGGATTCCAAAAAAATGGATTTGGTTATGGGAGAAATACCTGGAACTACACCTCGCCTACCTATGGGCCATCTCTCTCAAAGAACATGTCCGCTCCTCCTCCACGGTGCTCTGTTTGATTTTTCGAACCGCCAAACTCCTCTGAGCAAAACGCCTCCAATGTGCTTGCTCGTGGTCGATCGCCTGCACCAAGCCGAATCAATGGCTTCCTCCGAGGCCGAAGCAGGAGTAGAGACCCATCAACGTTTCAGGCCTGTGGTTTCACGCCCAGGTACGATTTCACCTGAGCCTATGGAGCGCAGTCCTCGACCCCACCACCTTCTCTTTGATCTTGTTCTCAAGAAAACGCCCGTTTGAGATTGACAATCGGATCTCCAACCTGGAAATCCACAATATTTCTTCATGGATCTTGAGCTATGATGAGAGACGTGTGCTTGGGCTCAGAATGAAATTCATTCCATGTCCCCATTCGATGACTGCACTTCAGGTTTTGGAAGAGTTCCATGCCTTCACGTGACTCTTTTGGCTTAAATGGTTCTTTGGGCCCGATTCTGCTGACCTCGTGCTTCCTCCAAGCGTGCGGATCATCCAACACTTTGCCGATGGTTTTGCTCAGAAATTTCGCATGCCTAATCTCAGCTGGAATCCACCATCCTCCAATCGGGACCTTGAGCGGATTATAAATATCGGTGAGCTAATGCTTAATCAACACCTCTCCTCTGCCATGTTTGTTAATCGCCCCATGTTACCTTCATGGCTGCTGTCTGCTCTCACGAGCCTACGCAGAGACAATTCAATAATTATTAAGGCAACGGATAAAAAACTTGGACTTGTCATTCTTGACAAGTCGTGGTACCTCGAGGAAGGTCTTCGATAACTTTCTGATCCGTTGGTGTACACAGTGGTCCCAACAGTTCCTTGGGATGAGATTCTTCAAAATCTCTCCTCCATCATTCGCAGGTTCTTCTCCATTTTGAAAAATGTGAAGCCTTTTCTTCTGAGCATTCCAGTGTCAATAGCACTTGCCTGTGCTTTCTATTTGCTTCCAAAAATCCATAAACCCGTACTCATAGGCAAACCAATCTTCTCTTACTCGGGCTACATTTTGAAACCCGCTTCTTGGGTGCTCCACCATATTTTGCTTCCAGTCTTGTTGGAACAACCAAATCATTTGACTGACTTCCTCAGTCTCTTGCGTGATATCAAGCATTGTTGTCTTCCACGTGACTATCTTCTTTTCACTTTTGACATGGAATCACTCTACCTGAGCATTCCCACATCTACAGGCATTTTTGCTCTCAAGACTCTAGTGACCAGATTTTTTGCCCGTCATTGCATCAATCTTCAGCTTGTCGTTATGATTCTCAGTCTTGCGAAACTAGTTCTTCAATTCCATTTCTTGGAATTCGATGGCGTCTTCTATCGATAGATCCGAGGAACAACCATGGGGAGTAATTTTGCAGTTGTCTACGCTTGTCTTTTCTTGTGCCATCTTGAAGACTCTTTGTTCTCTGCGTTAGACACTTCACCTCTCATTTATTTTAAGAGGTTTATTGATGATGCCTTTGGTATCTGGATGGGGTCCAAGCACTCACTCCAGCTTTTTCTTGATGATTATCAGAATGTTCACCAAGAGATCAACATCAATCCTTGCATCTCCTCTTCTTCTACAGTTCTTCTCGACATCAATTTTTTCAAAGGACCTCTTTTCTGTGCTTCAGGAATCATTTCTTCTCAATGCCACCAAAAGAAATCAAATGCCTACCAATATATCTTGTATAATTCATGGCATCCTCAGCATCAGAAGACAATGTTTATTATCAGTGAGCTTCGCCATTATTTGCTATGACAATCTGACCCTTTCAGTTTTATTAGATTGAAGAGGCTCCTCTTTCAATGGCTCCATGCTCATGGTTATCATAAAAGGTTTCTATTGCACTACTTTAACAAGGTCTCTCCGAAGGACAAGTCAGCGCTTCTTCAACGAGTTTTTTCTCCAAAGATAAGAAAGAGGGCCCCCCTTGTTTTCAAACTTGACTTTAGTCCGTCGACTAAAGCGATAAACTTGGGGGCCTCCCTAAACCCTGAACTTTTTTGACTGTGCCAAAAAGTCCCCGCGCTTCGCCATATTCCTCATCTGAGAATCTGCTGGCGTAGCCCCCAATGACTTGGTTCCTTCTTGACGAGAAGTAGATTTTACTCTCATAGGCCTTTACATCATATGTAATATTGCTATTATTTATTACTATTAATGATTAATAATTTTACTATTACTAATTATTAATTTTAATATTAATAGTTATTTAATTAATTGTTAATAGTTACTTTTTAACTATTAACTTTTAATTAATACTTTTTGATTTATGTCTTTTTAGACATTTGGTCTTTTTAGATATTTTTTCAAAAAGTTGTTGAACATACCTTCTAGAAGTTTTGTAATTTTGGATTATAATTTTGAATTGTAGACATTTAAGCTTTTCGAGGTAGATTTAGGAATGAGTGGATTTGTCTCCACTTCCTATATAATCTCCTCTTTTACATGTAATATTCAGTCTGAGTTCAACTGATGAGGGATGAATTCCTCGAAACTAGTTTTGAACAACTCATTGAATTTTATTTGTTTCCTTAGCTTTTTGTCTACTCTTTTTTTGGTTTTCTTCCTTCGCAGCCAGTGACTTCATAAATTTTCTTAAACTCTAAATTTTTTTAAACCCTAAACCCTTTGCCCCCGCGGGCTCTTTTTCAGACATGTCACCCCCGTGGAGATTGGGTGATGCTCTTTTTCGCCCCCGCTGCCGATGACTGCCAGCTCTTTTATCGGCTCCCTTTTCTGGCCTTATGCGTTTTTTCTCCATGAGGGTTCTGCGACACTTTTTGGATCCGTCAACTTTGTTTCCATCTTTTGTAGACATGTGCGTCTCTTCGGAGACCATGGGTCCCTCTTGTTTTCTTTTTTGCAGTTTTGCATAAGGACTTGAGGGCTTCCCTAAACCTTGAACCTTTTGGCATTCGTCCCAAAAAGTTCCCGCGTAGGCATAATATTTAGGTTTATGCATTTCTTTTTGTAATTTATTGGGAAACGAGTTGATTTGTTAGCTTGTGGGTGTTTTTCAGGAATAGTGGATTTGTCTCCACTTCCTATTTATACCCCGCTTGTATAATGTAATTTGCAAGTCTATTGATGAAGGGGTGAAATTCCCCTAAAACATGTTTGGGCATTCATTAATGAATAGAAATTTTCATTCCAAGTTTGCTAACTTCGAATTTTTTCAATTGCAGCCACTTGAAATTTTATTTCTTGTGAACCCTAAACGCGCGAAACTCAGCTTTCTGGCGGGACCTTTTTGCCTGCACCGACGACGGGTCACTCCCCGATCCCCTGAGCTCCCCCAAGCCGTCGTTGTTGACTCTGTTTTCTTCGGTCGTCGCTCGCGTGGTGATCCCCGTGGCCGCGCCTTGCTCTGCCCTTGGCCCCGCCACCGATTTTCTGCTTTGCCTCTGCGGAACACTGCCTGTGTCGCCCATGTTCGCTCCGCCGCTGCTCGCACCAACATCGCCGCATTCTTGCTTCCTGTTGTGTGCCCTGCCGCTGCGTCGAGCCTCTGCGACCGCCACCGCCACCGTCACCTCCCATGTGCTTCCGCTAAGAGACTGTCGTTGTCCCCCGCGGGAGGCTCCTGCCGCCGCCATCGCCCCCGGGTTGTCAGGTCTTCCCAGATGCATCTCTGCTTCGACTGAGTTCTCTTCGCAGGTTCGCGGACAACTCACGATTGGTTCAGTCGCCTACCACGGTCCACATTACTTGTGCTATCGTGGCATTGCCTTGTCACTGATCGGGCCCGCCTTCTTGCTGCTCTCCTCGTACCCCTACTGCTTTGCACCACCCTTGACTCACACGACATGTTCTGCCAGCCCGGGTGTTTGGTCCGCGGTCTGCCTTTTTTGCGAGCTACTTCTTGGTCTTATGCCCTCGCGGGCCCCTCCGCCACCGTGGGCCTTTTTTGGACATGTCACCCCTGTTTGAGATTGGGCAATACTCTTTCTGCCCTCGTTGTCGATGACTCTTGGCTCTTTTACCGGCTCCCTTTTCGGCCTTGTGCGTTTTTTCTCACGGGGGTTCTACGACACTTTTTGGATCTATCAACTATGCCTCCATTTTTTCATTGACATGCGCGTCTCTTTGGAGACTGTGGGCCCCTCTTGTTTCTTTTTTTGCTTTTCACATAAGGACTTGAGGGCTTCCCTAAACCCTGAACCTTTTGGTATTTATGCCAAAAAGTTCTCGCGCACGCATAATATTGAGGTTTATGCATGTCTTTGTACTTTAATGGGAGGCGTGTTGATTTGTTACCATGTGGGTATTTTCGAGAATAGTAGATTTGTCTCCACATCCTATTTACACCCCACTTGTGTAATGTAATTTGCAAGTCCATTGAAGAGGGGGTGAAATTCCCTTGAAACATAATTGGGCATTCAATAATGAATACAAATTTTCATTCCAAGTTTGCTAACTTCGAATGTTTTCAATTGCAGCCACTTGAAATTTTATTTCTTGTGAACCCTAAACCCTAAACCCCAAACCCCAAACCCCAAACCCCAAACCCCAAACCCTAAACCCCAAACCCCAAACACCAAGCCCCAAACCCCAAACCCTAAACTTGAAACCTTGAACCCGAAACCCAAACCCCAACCCAAAACCCAAAACCCTAAACCCAAACCCCAAACCCAAACCCTAAACCCAAAACCCAAAACCCTAAAACCCTAAAACCCGAAACCCCAAACCCCAAACCTCAAACTGAAAACCCTAAACCCTAACCCCAAACCGAAACCCGAAACCCCAAACCCTTTATTGAGTGTTTAGGGTTTACGGTTTGGGGTTTGGGGTTTTGGGTTTGGAGTTTGGGGTTTAGGGTTTAGGGACCTTCAACACAAGTCAATTCTTCTATTCCTTTGACTACTCTTATGACTAGTATTCCTACTTTTACCTCCAATAACATGGCTACTTCAACTCAAAATGTCATTCCTACAAACATTGGTCATGGGGGCAATCCCTCTTCTTCA
This sequence comes from Cryptomeria japonica, assembly GCF_030272615.1. Taxonomy (NCBI): domain Eukaryota; kingdom Viridiplantae; phylum Streptophyta; class Pinopsida; order Cupressales; family Cupressaceae; genus Cryptomeria; species Cryptomeria japonica. The sequence continues at coordinate 158,592 of NC_081408.1, read as the reverse complement.
TTTAATCCTCCATCTTTACCTATGTCTTCCATGAGTGTTCCTACTATTCCTCAACCAATCAATATGACACAAGGGGGAAACTCCTTCAACAACTTCGTTCCTCCTTTAATTGTCCCTTTTCCTACCCAATCATCACCTATGCCTATTGATGCACGTCAAAAGGAGGCACAAGACACAAAAGACAAGTTTAAATGTTAGTAGATTAGTTACAACCAAAATGAAATACAAATGAACTTAAAAACCTTAACATGCATATCAAGATAGATATAAAGCACATAATAAGAAGCCTGCATAAACAAAAAAGGGAAAGAAACCCCCCAAGATGCTCCCCAAAATGCTCATAGTTGTTCCTCTTATGTTCCTCTCCTCTCCAAGTCCCACATGAGTGTAGCTCTCAACTTTTAACACTATCCATGGATGTCTTATGAAGATTCAAGATGGTTGTGAAAATGAAAACAAATGCTCATGCAAGTGTAAATAAGTTACTATGAGAAAGCACCTAATTAGTCTATGGGAATTTTAGTAAACTAACAATGCAAATGCTTCAAAATGCTCTCTTTAAAATGACTATACGTTTGATGCACAAAGACTTCTGATCCTAAAAAATGAAGAATAGATCTCTATTTATAGGGGAAATAACGCAACGGATGGTCAAGATTGAGTAATCTTAACAAGGGTCAGGATTGATGGGTTTGTGATACATGTGATGGTCTTCAACCCAATCCCACGATGACAAATTTCAACATGAGATGTCTTGAGAGGAGAGGGAAGAAGCATTAAATGTTTGAGATGACATGAAGGTTACCCTAGGAGGGTTTGGCTAGGCTTGAATTAATAGATAAAGCTTTTATCCAAAGGTAATTGTTTTTATCCAATGGATAAACTCTTGTGCAAGAGTTAGTGGGGATAACTATGGTCAAAGCAATAAATGCTTGAAGAGACCCATGAGTTAGAGGTAAAGCCTCTAACCATGTAGGCAAGTTGAGCTAACCATTAATGGTTATGTAAAATCCATAAATGGTTATGGAAGAACCATAAATGGTTATGTAAAATCCATAAATGGTTATGTAAGAACCATAAATGGTTTGGAAGACTTTAGGGGCTAAATTGTTGAAGGATAGAAAGCCTTTAATGCATTTTAAAGACTTCTATTTCTATTTTTTTTCCAAAGAGAAAGATAATTTACTTCCTTGAATGAATATTTACATAGTATTATGTCTCGGTTGTTGCATAGAAATGTTATCAAACTTCCTCCTATAAAATAAATTGATCCTTCTAAACTTGCATCCCCTTATTTTGATAACATTTCCTTTTGTCAATTTCATTGTCAACCTGGTCATGATACTGAGAAATGTTTCGCATTGAAGAATAAGATTCAAGACTTGATTGATAATAATACTATATATGCGGTGGGTGTGAATGATAAAGGGAATAAATAAGTAGCTCCTCCTAATCAAAATCTTAAGATTTTCACTGATCCCTTGCCTTCTCATACCTCTAACGTTATTGAGATTGTGCCCAATTCTTTATCTTCTGAAGATTTCACCTCTATGACTCTAAACTTGATTAATATGGTAGAAACACAAGATATGCCTAAGGATCCTTGTATTATATATGACCCTAGTGAGACCATTAGAGAACCCGATTGCCCTTTATACATAGCTGCAAAGGTTAAGGATATCCCTTTTCGTGGTGCCCTTATTGATCCTTCGTGCATGGTTAATATCATAACTGAAGAGTATCTTTTCACTTTACGATTGCATAAACCAATTTATGATGCTTCTAATGTGGTTGTGAAGTTATTTGATGGCTTCTCTTTTCCTACCATTGGTTCGATCACCCTTCCTATTGAAGTTCATACTAAATCCATAGATGTTGACTTTGTTATCATACCCTCTTCTGAACAATTCCGTGTGAAGTTGGTCTATCCTTGGCTATCTTCCATGAAGGCTATTACTTCTCCAATCTACAAGTGTCTCAAATTTCCTCACAATGAAGAAATCATAACTGTGAATCATAGCTTATTTTGTCCATCTGAAGGAAGCCCCAATGTTCCTATTGATTTCTTTTGGCCTAAACAATTTCAATCTCTTCCATCAAGGAGTGATGCTCTTTTTAAATCTTATCAAAAATGGAAGAAAGATATGATCTTATCCTTAAGTAAACCTACATCCCCAACACTCAACATTCCTATTATTCTTCAAGATGAGGTTCTTCCCCTCACGGGTAGAACTAATCTCCTTTCTAAGGATGATCATCAACCTATTCCTATGGATGTGACTTTACCTTCTCTTAAGGAAAACATCAATATTCCTCTTAAGGTTTGACCTTTACCTCCTCCTCATGATGGACCTGGTCTCTTTCCTACACCTATTATTCCTCCTTTCTATGGTGCAGTTCCACCTCCTTCCTCTTATCGAGAGAAGAGGCTCGCTTCTCCTCTTGTTCAACCAAAAAGACCTCAACCTAAACCTTCAACTATCAAGGAGAGAAACATTCCTAATTTTTCAAGTGTTCCTCCTCCCTCTCAGTCTTCCACTAAGACTCAATGGAATCTTTGTGCGAGAGAACGCTGACAAAGATGTCGTGTTCGAGCTCGTGAAGCTATCCCTCAAATTACTCAATCTCCTCAAACTCTGACACTCGACGTGATTCCCTTTTCTCCCAAGCAAGATGGTCAACCTACATCTCCAAATCATAAGTTGCACAAAATATGTGATGGGTTTACTCCTACTCGTATTCTTGCTCCTCTTTCTAAAACCTTTGATGAAGAAATGGGTGAAATTTTTATTCATAATGGCAATACAACTCCTAATGCTTCTGATAGTGAGTATGAGTATGTCGATGTGGACAAGCATTTATCAACAAAATTTTCATAAACCCTAATCCTTGCTCCTAGAATCGAACAGAGTGACTTACCACATGAGCATAGTCCTTGTTTGGATCTTGTGATAGCTTCTGTAGTCACATAAATCTGTCCACTTAATTAAAATGAATATTTAGTATTTATTTGATTATTTAACCATCAATCAATAATTAATTAAATTAATATATTTAATTAATTCATCTTAACCCTCTTCTCCTATTAATTAAATAAATTATTTAATTTATTTGATTTAATTCACTTAACCAAATTCAGACCATTAATTAAATAAATAAATCATATTTATTTAATTAAATTTTCTCTCACATTTAAATAAATTAATATTTATTTAAATTCCCCCAAAATCCCACCTCTCACATTTAAATAAATTAAATCATTTATTTAAATCACCTTTATCCTCCACCCACTTGCATTTTCCTACAAATGCAAGTTGCACAACTATTTTAAATAAATTATTTATTTAAAATCCTATTTATCCTCACCCACTTGAAACCTTTAATGGTTTCCCTTAAAGTCTTCAAAACTTAATGGCTTTAAAGTCTTCAAACTTGATGGCTTCCTTCTATAGTCTTCTTAAGCCTTTAATGGTTTCCCTTAAAGTCTTCAAACTTAATGGCTTCCCTTAAAGTCTTCTTAAGACTTTAATTGCTTCCCTTCAAGTCTTCAAGCCTTTAATGGTTTCCCTCAAAGTCTTCAAGCATTTTAATGCTTTATCTTCCTTTTTCTCATTTAAATAAATTAATATTTATTTGAATATTTATCCAAATGCAAATTACACCATTTAATTGAAATAAATGATTTTATTTTAATTGAAAATACCAAAATTTCTCCCACTTGCATTTTCCTACAAAATCCACTTGCATGCCTAAACCCCTTCTAGATTCTTCTAAACCTTTCCTAATTAACCTAATCCATCCCCTAAATATTATCACATTCCTAAGCAAATTGAAGTCAATTCTCAAAGACTCCAAAGTCTTTGAAAATCAATTAATGCTTTGTGTGTTCAACAAATTAACCTCTAAAGTCTTCCAAACCACTTATGGCTCTTACATGACCATTAATGGTTAATTCCACTTGCACCCACGGTTAAGGACTTTGACCCCTAACTTAACCCTCATATAACCCATGTGTCTCTTCAAAGCATTTATTTCTTTGACTAGGGTAACCATCATGTCCCCTCAAGCATTTAATGCTCCTTATCTCTCCTCTCAAGCCTCCTCATGGTGACACTTGTCAACATGGGATTGGGTTGAAAGTCTCACATGGATTGAATATCTTTCAATCCTAACCCTTGTTAAGATTACTCAATCTTAACCCTTCATTTCCCCATTTCTTCTATAAATAGAACCCTTCTCCTCAAGCAAAAAGGAAGCATTAGAGTATTGTTGTTATACTGGCATCAGCATAGAGCTTTCTCATAGCATCACTATCTACACTTGCATAGCATTTGCTTATCATATTCAACTATCTTGAATCTCCATATGGCATCCATGGCTAGTGCTAAAAGCTGAGAGCTACACTCATTTGGGACTTGGAGAGGAGAGGAACAAGGGAGGAGAAACTATGAGCATCTTGATTAGCTATTTTATTCTATGTTTATATGCTTTCTATTTCATGCTTAATATCTCTCTTGATATGTCTCTTTAGGATAATTTTTTGTTGCTAACACTAACGTTTGTTTCTTGTGCTCTTGTGTGTGTTGCCATCAAACAAATTTTCTAATCCTTTTTGTAGAGCATCAGCTCCATATGTTGTGCTCGATGTCGCTCCTCTGGTGTGTTGCTCGCCTTCCTGAAATAGTGATCAACAAGATCGGGAGGCGGATGTCGTGATAGATTAGCAATATTAGCACTGTAGACCTTCTCTCTCTCTCCTTTCTTACTCTTTTGTGACCATTCTTCTGTGTATATCCCTTTTCATGTATTGTTCCCTTAATGTCTACATGGGGACGATGCAAAGAATTGAGGTCTTTTCTTGGTCTCTTTCATGTTGACTCAAAAGACATCCTCTCTTCCCTTTCTTCTAAGGTAGTGTCCTTCTTTGGGGAATGACAATTATTATATGCATATGCATACATGATATATACAAGTTATCATACAACATACTGACCCCGAGGAAAGTGACACTACCTCGTGTTTTGTTTCCATTATCCTTGGGTTTATTCCTTGATTGGGGGCTGAATCCTTGATATAACATGCTCCCTCCTTTCTCTTTCTCTTGGGTGTATCCTATCTTAAAGCAATCACTCATGATAAGGCATGTGCGATCACTTTAATGTGGGGGCATACACTTCACTCATATTTTCCTTCTTCATACTTAGAATTACTTAGTGAACTTTTGCTTTGTAATATTTGGTATCCTTGCTTTCATGACTCATAGTCCACTGGGGGCTAGGTGCATCCTCCTTGACGTGGTAAAACTCTTTCAATCTTGTATCCTTGTACTTTACTGACAATATTGGTGTATGCTCATACTCCTACTAAAGTGGGGGCTAAATGTAAAGTCAGAAAATTGTGACCCTATCATTTTTTAACTGCATTAGGGTCCTCATGCACGCGAGATCGAATCCTCTAGCCTGATCGGAAACCAGAGACTGCTCAACCCTTAAAATGAGCTTCTTTCTTGGCCTTCACACCACCCTGCCTGCACTCTGCCCTGGAGAAAGGGGTAGGATAGGAGCATGGTGCCCCTCTCCCCCCTAGAAAAAGGGTGTGGTTCCCTTGTTCTCCTAGGACAAGGCGTGGTGCCCCTATCCCTGCCCTATTTTGGGGCAGGACCCTTCCTAGTGTTGCATTGTAGGTTGTGCAGTGAGTGGGAAAACTCCCCACATGTCGGCCTATGATGAAAATCAAATTCAGATACATGTATATAAGGGGCATTTGTCCTCTCATTTGTATAAGTTCAAAAAGTTAGATAAGATTTGAGTGAGTCAAGTTGCACAAGTCATTGAGCATTCAAGAGCATTCAAGCATTCTTTTCCAACATTGAGCATTCTCGAGTCTCCCTTCAAGGCTAGGTGTTGCATTCAATTCAATTATTCAACCATTGAAGAGGAGATTGATTCTAACATTCAATTCCATACAATCATTTCTATCAACATTGCTACCACAACCTCCCTTGAGGTGATTTACAATTCAGTCCTTCATTCACATCTACTTGCAAGTACTTTATTTCATTACTTGGTTCATTCTAAAACTAGGGTTTGACCTAAAGGAAAACCCCTGATCCCAACCCATTTTCCTCTCTTTTCTGTGTGTAGGTTGCAGGTGCCCAGCTGTACTTTTGGATTCGGGCTCCATTTGTAGAGGCAAAAAAACCTTTTTCATTTCATGGATTTTTTGGAGGACCATGTACATTCTCGCCACGGTCCGGTCAACTTTTCCTCAAATTCACAGGGCGACTTTATCTCTACATATTACTACCATATCCATGTGCACAACTTCATCCCATACTTTGATCTTAAGTTATAATCAGTTTTTTGTTACTTTTTCACTACATAATTCAATCAATTCCTTTCCATTTCAAATAGGAAGAGGGGATTAGCTTATCATTGCCATTTCACTCATAATTCTATCTTCTTCTTTGAAGGTTGAATCTAGTGAATTCTCCTCTCCTCTTCCAATGTAACTAGGTGAAAAGTGTTTGAAGGGAAATCAGTAGTGAAACTCTCATCTCTCCTTGGAGGGAAAGGGTAGTTTTCCTCTTGATCTCTCATTCACATTTCACCATATTACAGTTATGATTGTTGTTTTATTTTGATTATGTTTGTCCCAGGTTCATTAGGTTAATTATGCTTATGTAGAGATCTACATTTGTTTGGTTATAAAACTTAGTTTTTGCCATGGCCTAGGAATGCAGGAGTTAGAAAAATCATAGAAAAAATTGATTCAACTACCACATCAAAGACTTGTAAAGATGTTCTTTTGGTTAGAGACTCTAAGGATTGGAAGGTATAGTGCATTATTAATAATATCCCTATGGTTCATTAGAGGTGTCCTATTTTCATTAGAGTTGTCCTGGGTTCATTAGGATTCCCTATGTTCATTAGGATTGTCCTATGTTCATTTGAAAGAATGAGCATAAAACTATGTTATTCTTGTTGCTTATGTAAGTCTTCATTCATATGCAGGCATTGCTCTACACAAGCTTGGAGTAGGATGTCGGGATATCAAAGGCACATGTATTAGTTGTGTATCTAGGATATCTTGATAGTACATGAGTACATTGATGTTGTTGTATTGATGATATACGATGTATTTGTACATGAGTATATTGGTGTATTTTTATTGATGATGTACAATATATTTGTACATTAGTAAATTGATGTAGCTATATTGATGATATATAATATATTTGTGCATGAGTACATTGATGTAGTTGTATTGATGATGTAAAATGTATTTGTACATGAATACATTGATGTAGTTTTATTGATGATATATACGACATATTCATACATGTGTAGATGGACAATCATAAGGACATGTAATTGTAATGTTGATTATATGTGTAGAACATATGCAAAAAATGATGATTATGATGGAAAATATGCATAGACTAACAAATCTCATGTGTATGACCCACTTATATATGTTTATGGATGTCACATGTAGTGTCCACCCTTGATTCGACTTATTTTGACTAGAGTTGACTTTTATATTATGCTTGATAGACTTATCTAGACTATATTTTTGATGATTTGGATGATGATGATTACTCATGTGATTCAGTGATTTATTATGGAGGTGAGACACTATTGGACATATTCTATTTTGATTATCTATATGGATGTTGGTACTATCATGATTGATCATGTGATTTGATGATATATGCACTTGATGGATTTTTCATGCTCACTGTGTGATGGATTATTGATAGATTAGATTTATCATGGCTTTGATGATGATTATGATTACACTAACCCTACTTCATGATTATATATGATGAGATATTTATGATATGTGTTTGACTCTTGTTTGACTGTCTTTGTGATAGAGACGATTCCACATCACTCATTGCGAGCAGGATGTGTCATCGTGATTCTCTATCACTTGCTTGTTCTATATATGTATATGTATATGTTGTATTATCGTTTTGTGGTTGCAGGATTTTGCAGGTACCAAACATCGATTCCACCTGGCTTCACAGGTCTGAGCGTGTCTTAGTTCCAATGGCTTATGTGGTTCAAAGATGGCATGAGTTTCCCCTCACATACTCTAGGTCTAAGTTGTTCACCGTGTGTAGTCAGCGTCTTGGCATAATTTGCCATGTCAGTTAGTAAGCTTGGTCTTTTGGTTTGGTGAGTTCAGTGTATGCTGGTTGATTTACTTGGTTATGTTAGAATAGTTATTTGGCTCTTTTTGTGTAGTTTTATATTTGGTAATGTTTATTTTAATGTATTTAATTTACAAGTTCTGAATATTTAATTATCTGGTATTTACATTTATTTGATGATTAATGTTTATTGATTTTATGATTATTTAATTTATAAGCTTCATTGTTATTTTAATATTTATTTAATATTTGTGATTTAATCTTTAATGGCATTTGATTATTTAATTATTTATTTGACCTTCTTTGGTTTGATATTTAATTGATATCTTTTATATTTATTTGGTTCTTTAATTTATTTTATTAACTTTTGGTTTATTTGATTTTAATCCCCTTTTTGGATTATTTATTTATAACTTATATTTATTTAATAGTTTGACTTTTATTCCTAAGTGGGGTGTATGAACACATTAAATTAACTAAAGAAATAAAACAATCCCACTTAGCTAAATAAGAATATTTTATTTACTTTACCTACCCTTCACTCTCATTGGTTAAATTCAAAATGGGTGAATAAATTATATTATATGGTGGGTTGGTAAAATATATTCCAAAATGGAATATTTTGATTGGTCGAAATTGAGGCTAGGGTTTTGGATTATTGTTGTTTTTATTTTCTTTCCCGTGAAGTTTTTCGGGTTGGTTTTTACTCTTCTCTGGAAATTTTTCCAGCAAGCTTCTTTCTTGGCTTTGGATTTCTTCTCTCTTGGATTTGGATTTGGTTGGCTTGTGGGAGCTCTTCTTCAACTTCTTTTTCCATTACTTCAAAATTGTAGGTTGGAGTTCTTTTCCTTTGCATTCGTTTTCAATGGCTTCTCTGTGTATGCTTGTGTCTGCATTGTTTTGGGTATTGGGTTGAAATACTATTTAATCTATAGTTTTAATATTGTTGAAAGAAAATATTTGGAAAGGAAACTTTAATTTTATATAGTTGTTGGGAGGTTCATTTTTGTTTTCCCGTGTCTGTATTTCACGACTCTGTGAGGAATGGTTCTAAAGTTATTTGATTTAAATCTTGGTTTATCGATTGAGTTATTTTATTATGTTTATACCCTAGTAATCCTTGTTTCTGGGTGTCTCTCTGCACATGTTTTTCGAGCCTTTTTGTAAAGTCTAGATTTTATTATTTTTAACCGAGAAATTTCTGAGTTTTCCGTAAATATTATGCAAAAGTGATGTTTCTGCAAAAGCGTTGTCTTATTGTGCAAAAGCGATGTCCTGTATTGCATTTGTGTTGTCCCTTTCAGTGAACGCGTTGTCCTTTTCGGCAAAAGCATTGTCCTTTTGGCAGAAACGTTGTCCCTTTCAGCAGAAGCGTTGTCCTTTTCAGCGGAAGCGCTATCCTTTCAGCAAAAGTGCTATCCTATTCGGCAGAAGTGTTGTCCTTTTCTGTAGAAGCGCTATCCTACTGGGCAAAAGCGCTAACCTGACTGTGTTTTGTATTTTCCTAGTTTTAGTCAATTTTGAATTATTTTCCCGAATTAATTTTTGTACCAGAGTCTTTATTGAGGTCTGTTAATATTTTCCAGATTTGTCTTTTAGCAGTCTTGGTGTATTTCGATGGTTTTATGTATATTTGCTTCTCTATACCATTCTGGGTATTCTAGACTCTCTTCCATGTGGATAGACCATGGATGATTGAGATGATTTTTATGTTGTTTTGGACCAGCAAGTGAGTAGGCCTTGTTGTGATGTTATTCTTTATTTGATGGCAGCATTTGAGGGTTTGTTATGCCTTTGTTTATTGTTAGCCACCAAGGCACATTGGAGTTTTCCATGATTTGTAAATAAGTGATATCCTAATAATTGATGGGTTGGGTAGATAGATTAATTAATAAGATGATAAATTGATTGGTGCCTCATGACTTAGTCCTAGGGAGGATGTTTTAGGATAAGTATGAGAAGGTCATGAAGACGGTAAGCTAATCTCCCTTAGTCTCTCATAGGTTGAGATGGTTCCACATGTCCATCAAGCTAGAGCCTTATGTTATTATGCTATTATGTTATGAGGATGGCATGTGATGACACTCCACTCCTACATGTGTTTCCCTTTTATGATTTATGATTATGCTTATTGAATGCATTTATGCCTTGATGAGTTTTATGCCTCTGGGGGTTCATTCTTGTTGTATTGTGTAAGTTCTTGCTTAAGAGTCCTTGTGTGGTTAGTCTCCTTGGTTATAGGTGTCAGCTTAGGTTTTAGAGTATGTGTTGGGACCTTATGTCATCTCCTAGCATGAGGGGTGGTTCATTTGGTTCCACATGGTCAGGTGGTTGGTGCTTTTAGCCATTGGGATGTTCTCTTGGATTCTTCTTCATGATGTACCATGGATGTACCTTGTAGCATATTTATGTAATGGATAAGATGGAATGTATGTAATGTAATACCTTTGTATATAGTAGGTGTTTTCATGTAAGTAGAAAGAGCCATGCTCATGATGTAATTAATGTACTTATATTTGTAAGGTGAATTGTAGATGGAAATTGGAATTTAGAGATATAGTATTTGTAATATTGTAGAGATGTGATTTTATGAATCAAGGAAATAAAGAGGATTACAGTTGGAATAGAATGGAAATTGCTTAGTGGATTAGTTGTATTATTTCATGGAATGTTTAGAGGTTAATTGGAATGTTAAATAATCTTGAAAGAGAAATATTTGTAGATTAATGAGTGTATGTGTTAGAAGATGTTAATTGAATAAATGGGAATGATTTACATAAACGCATTGGTAGAAAGGAAATTATGCATATCATGAAGAATAAGTAATGTTGTAGGTTGCATATCTCATGATTAGAGAATTAGAATATGATGCATTAGTGAAGGTGAAATGTTCCTATCATGTGTGAAGTAAGTTATTGTGGAAATGAATTAAGTAATGATGTTAAAGTACCCTAGAGAAAGGTTGTTGATGTTGTGTTATTTCCGCTTGCATTATTTGATGAAATGAGCAATGATGTATGTTCATATTGGTTAATTGGTTAATGAAAGTAAATAGATGGAGATGTTATTTGTTGTATTAGCTGTTATTAGATTTTTTTTTTTAAATTATTGTCTCCATTTGTATCTTATTGTTTAGTTCTTTAGAGTAGTTTGGCGGGCATTACATCACATGTATGTGTAATGGTAATTATGTGTCTAGAATGTATGAAAATCATGATGAAAAAGATGCATAGACTAACAAATGAAAAATGAAGATTATGATTATTAGGATTGCCCTACATTCATTAGAATTTTCCTAGGTTTATTAGGCTTAATATAATCTTGTTAGTATATATTTATCCTTTTCATCCTCATTATCATTTCATTACCTGGCTATCCTACATTCATTAGGGTTGTCCTAGGTTCATTGGTTCACTAGGGATTAATATAGGCTTGTTAGTCTATATTTATCCTTTTCATACTCATCATAATTTTTGTACTTGGTTTCCCTACATTCATTGAGGTTGTCCTTGGTTCATTAGGGCTTAATATAAGCTTGTTAGCCTATATTTATCCTTTTCATCCTCATCATCATTTTGTTACCTGGTTGCCCTACATTCGTTAGGTTTTTCCTAGGTTCAATAAGGATTAATATAGGCTTGTTAGTATATATTTAACCTTTTTCATCCTCAGCATCATTTCATTACCTAACTACCCTACATTCATTAGGGTTGTCCTAGGTTCATTGCTTAATATAGGCTTGTGAGTCTATATCTATCCTTTTCATCCTCATTATCATTTTTTTACCTAGATCCCTACATTCATTAGGGTTTTCATAGGTTTATTAGGGTTGTCCTAGATTATGACAAATAGATTAAAAAATAGGTTACCTTGCAACTTTGCATAGAATGCATTTGGAAATTTTTGCATCAATAAAAAAATTGTTGCCCTAGGAAAATGGTTCCGAGTCTTAAAAATTTGAGATAGGTTATTGCAGAGGGTCCTCACGTGACCCTGTAGGTTTAAAAAAATTGTTTGTATGTGCATTGGATTCTAAGAAATATCTTATCAAAGTTTGACAAATTTTTGAACTCATGGCACTTAAGAGATAACACCGCTATGATATGGTCATCGATGTTCGAGGGAGTTGGGAAGAAAAATAGGATAATTCCTAGCATAAACCTACCTAACCAAACATGTTCGCACTAATGGTTCATTCCCACGATGAACAAAACAAAAATTAGGCTACCTTGCAACATTGCATTGCATGCATATGATAATTTTTGCATAACACAAAAATTGTTTCCCTAGAAAAATGGTTTTGAATCTTGAAAATATGAGATAGGTTATTATATAGGGCCTACACATAACCTCATAGGTTCAAATGTATCATTTGTATGTACCCCGAATTTCAAGCAACAACCCGTCAAAGGCACTTAAGAGATAGCACTCCTACGGTATGCCCCTAAATGTTCGAGCGAGTTGGGAAGCAAAATAGGAACATGCCTAGAATAAACCCACCTACCTAAACATGTTTATGCTAACAATTTGTGCCCACAACGAACAAAATAAAAATTAGCCTACCTTGTAACTTTGCATTGCATGCATCTACAATTTTTGCATCAACAAAAAAATTGTTGCCTTAAGCAAATGGTTACAAATATTGAAAATATGAGATAGGTTATTGTATAGGGTCCTCACATGACCCAATAGGTTCAAACAAATCTTTGCATGTGCCTCGTATTTCAAGTAAAAACCTATCAAAATTTGATAGTTTTTTTAACTTAGGGTGCCAAAGAGACAATGCCACTGTGGTATGGCCATAAATGTTCAAGCGAGTTGGGAAGAAAAATAGAAGCATTCCTAGACAAAATTAGCCTACCCAGATGTGTTCAAATTAATTATATGTTCCCACTATGAAGGAAATAAAAAATAGGCTACCTTGCAACTTTACATTGCATGCATATGATGATTTTGCATCATTAGAAAAATTGTTGCTCTAGAAAAATGGTTGAGTCTTGAAAATTTGAAATGGGTTATTGTAGAAGGTCCTCATATGATGCCATAGGTTCACATGGATCGTTTGTTTGTGTCATGAATTTTGAGAAATAGCCTATTAAAGTTCAACCATTTTTTAAACTTGGAGCATTTAAGAGACAACGTCACTACGGTATGGCCCTAAACATTAGATCAAGTTGGAAAGAAAAAAAGGAGCATGCCTAGCATAAACCTACCTACTCAGATGTTTTCATGCTAACAATTTGTGCCCGCAATAAATAAAATGAAAATTACGCTACCTTGCACCTTTGCATTGCATGCATCTAATGTTGTTTGCATCAACAAAAAAAATGTTTCCCTAGGAAAATAGTTTTGGGACTTGAAAATATTATATAGGTTATTTTAGAGGGTCTTCATATGAACTGATAGGTTCAAACATATCATTTGTATGTGCCCCGAGTTTTGAGAAAAAAGCCATCAAAGTTTGACATTTTTTGAACTTAGGGCACTTAAGAGACAACGTTGCTAAAATATGGTCGTGAATGCTCAAGAAAGTTTGGAAGCACAATAGGAGCATGCCTACCATAAACCTGCCTACCTGGACGTGTTCATGTTCTTAGTTCATGCCCAATTTTGCAACTTTCTGTAATTTTTTCAACTTTAATAGCTTTTTGTGCACTCTCTATGCATCACTATTTTGTAATTTTTTGTGCACTATTCATGTATATTCTTGATATGTTCTTTTGGTTCAATTTTTTTTATTCATGGAACAATTTCATGATACTATGGGTTCATAGTTTCCAAGAATTACAGTCTTATTGGCTAAGGTATCACTTGTCTCCATGGTAGCACCTAGTGTAAAGGTAAAATCATAACTTTTTTGTCTTATAACGTGCATACATTTTTCAAGGAATGTGAAGACATTCTTTTGACCTAGCAAAGGAGAAATTTTATAGGGCGGAGAGAATACATAGCTCACTTAGAAGAATACTATATGAGATGCATGTTCAATAGTTAGGTGATCATAGACAAAGTAATCTATTCAATCATAGGAATACTGATTCGTTTGTTGATAATGTCATGAAAATTTAGAAAGAGTAAATAAAGTAGAACTTGAAATTGAATCCAAGTTTGATTACTTATTATATGTCATAACTAAGCATCCATGTTGTGATTGATAACATTAAAAAGATAATCATGAAGTTTGGTGAAGTTTTCCAAGGAAACCAATTGTAATTCATAAGTTGTATTGAAGCACAATATCATTAAGATTCTATAACATGTTATTGCTCATAACTAAACCAATCTAAATTGATTATACATTTTAAATATAAGTTTCAAAGTAGGAAGACTTCCAAATGCGGAAAAAATTGGATCAAATATTAAATTTTCTATATCAAAATGTATAAAAAAAATGGCATATATCCCGACTTAATAAAAGCTATACAAAATGTGACATATCACATATAGAGATCTAAATACAAAATGTGGCATATGTCATATAGATCCAAATAAAAAATATGACATATGTCATATAGATCTAAATACAACATGTGGAATATGTCATATAGATTCAAAGTAATGTCATATAGAAAATCCTAAAATGCCAGTGGATCATCAAATAGAGCCTCTTCAAAGTATTGCATGCCTCTAGAGATGATTGCACAATAACAATACAAACCACAAATTAGATTAATTATTTACTAGATAATTTATAATTAGACCAAATTAACATCAAAATAAATATGTATGTTGAATTATAATTTCTCTGAAATTGAATTTTGATAACCTCATCTATCGCTCTTTTCGTCGAAAGACAATCCACATATGGTGCTCCCCTATAACAATCAAGATTCGTAGAATATACTGTAGGAAAATGCTCCAAGACAATGTCAACTCAGATAAAATAATATAACATGAACAAAATAAAATTGATACAAATTAGGATATAATTTAACTAACAATGAAACTTTAACTAAACATAATTATAGATACTTCTATCTAAATAGATCAAGAATATAAAAATAAATAGTTACCTCTTGCATTGTGAAGTCAATTGTTTTGGGAGCATTCAGCATTGATGTAAAGTCAATTGGTTGTTTAATACAATTGAAAAGTTAACACCTATATTGAATTCTACAATAACTTATGTAAATCACATGTAAGCTCTTGAAACTAATAATTCAACAAAAGTTGTGTTCAATTACCTTTCCTTAATCAGTAGTTGTAGTGTTAGATGCTAGAAAACATGGCACCTCACCCACGCTAAGAGTTTCTTACAAGAATAAAGTTAAATCGACATATATAAATTAATATATAGTTATTTAATGACAATTTAAATAAAATATTCATGTACAATATAAAATCTATAAACATGTGCAAAAAACTATACCATGTAACTCTCTAGGCCAAATGAAATGGCTGATATGGTGCCCTGATGGACCTGTCTCAAATCATCCTCAAACATCAACTATTAAATCCCACATAAATATATATGTTAGTACGAATATCTCTTATAAACATTAATTTAATGTACTATGAAATTACAAGTCTTGCCACTATTTTATCTCTGGTGATGAGCCAAAAGAATGACTCTATTTTATCTATGTGTATGTGTCAATACTAGGACAGTGGGAGTCTAGTTATGTCTTTTGAGTTTAGAACCTTTTGCTAAGTGATAATATTTTGTATGTCTTGATGATATGGTCATATGACATAAACTCATTTGATATATGTTCCATTTTGATGCAATATAATAGGTAATTATGCTATGAGAAATATCCATGGTAATGTTGCATGTATATTTTGAATGTTACTCTAATAGGAATAATTAGGTCTATATTTGTGTATGTTAACAATTTCATGCAGGATTAAAGAAGAATGTTGAACCGGTCTAGGATGTTCAGCAATGAAGATTATGGAGTTGCTAGCCGGGAAAGGGATAGCAAGGGTTGTTGTTGAAGGAGTTAGATGGTGGTTGGAAGTGGTTCATTATGAATTTTTAGAAGACTTAATAATTTCCTTTATTGAAGGAGTAGATTTAGGATTGAAATTATGCTATATTCTTTCAAACTTTGACTGATTCTCAGCATTTGTAATTTCACCTTCTTTTTCTCCTTGTTCAATAAAAGCATCCTCCTTGAACTTTGGGAGTGGTATGCTAGTTAGTTAGGAATTTCATGCTTTAAATAACCTCCCACATTCTCTTGTATGATGGTTGAGAATAAAATAGTTTCAGTTATAGTAACACAGTTCTGAGTTAGAAAGAAGCACACGTTCAATAATTTGTTATGTTGTCAAGTACTTTTAAATCAATAAAGATGATGCTTTAAGCTCCCGATGTTTGATTCAGCTCTCTGGATTCTTACTAAGGGGCTCACTTAGTGAGTATTCCATTGGTTTCTTTTATCAGTCATTTCTTATTCTATACTTAACATTATCTTAATCATAGATTGTTCCTACAACTACTAGAATACTTCCTAAGACTGTTCCTGCAGCCACTACGAACTGAGTAGAATCTTGTTTGTTGATCATGGATAAGTTATATTTTTCTTAGTTTTTTCTTAGAAGGTGATTATATTTCCTTACAATTATTCCAGTTATTTATTTCCAGCATTGTCTTAGAGCAACATTTTAATTCAAGCAATAGGAAAAGTGGTTATTTTAGTCTTTCTAGTGCATATACCTTGCAGAACCATTTCAAGTATATGCCCTGAGTTGACAATAAATGAACCTTCATGATGAGAGATAATTACTTAGTCGGATGTCCAATCCCTAAGGTATGATTTCAAGGTCTAAATATTGAGCCATTAAGAAGATCAATCATTTTTGGCGTTGTTGTCGGGGATGGTGTCAAACTAGAAATCTATGCAGTCATTGATAGTTGTACTCTATTTTCACTAGTTAAAAAAAAAACCCATTTCCATTTACCTTTATAGAGTAATGACCCATAATACTACTATATGCCTAGGAGAAGAGATGCTTTAGGGAGGTTTCTTCCTAAGGGCCCATATCCTGGTAATAATTTTGAGCAAGCTTATAACTTATTTGAAGGAGACCAAGATATAAACCCATTGGCTGGGTTGTTTGCCAACGCCAACGAGCCTGCAGACTAAGAACTTGTTGAGAACCCATTTGACTTGATACTTTATCAAGCAAGGATGGCAGCCCAAAATCCACCTAACCAAGCTACCTTTGAATTCCCTATCACTAATCAACACGATAATAATAACCTCAAGAATATCCCTGCTTCAGTTCTCCCTAATTTTTATGGGCTTGTAACAGAGGATCTAGATACCTTTTTGTTTGAATTTGATATCCTTTGTCGAAGCTATGATTACACTATTGATGCTCATTGACTCAAACCATTTCCTACTACTCTAAAAGAAGGAGCCCTTAGATGGTTTATGATTCAGGGGAGAGATGCTATTGACAGCTAGGAAGCTATGAAAACCAAATTTCTTGAGAAATACAAACAATATTGCAGAAGTGGTAATAGGGGAGATGGCATCTTTAGGATGCAGCAAAAAGATGATGCAAATTTGGAAGACTATATTTCAAGGTTCTTGTTTTGTCTAAAGAAAAACTCAGATTATACTCTTAATGAAGAATCTCCAAAGTTTATTTTTCTCATAGGAATAACTGACGACTGTATTGAAGCCTTGGACATAATAGGAGGGGGAGACATCTCTCAAGTCTCTTGGGAAGATCTAAAGAAGATATGTCAGAACCAATCCTGAGTAGTTGTGAAAAAGGGAAGAGAATATCAAGTTACTGAAGGAAAATCCTCCAATGGAGTTTCAAGGATGGAGATTACTCACTTACTATATGAATTCAAGAAAGATATTATAAATAACATGGCCACACAGCTGGACACACTTCAGGAAAAAAGGAAGCATGAGGAAGAAGAGGTAATCCCAACTAAATATTGCCCTCACTATAGGCAGAAGAAAAGAGACTACAAATGCAAGACAATAGCGAATATTGAAAACCATCATGCTTCATTAGAATTCAAACCTTTTGAAAGAGAAGAGCACCAAATATATTATGTAGCTCAAAGAAGACCATGGGCTCCACGACAAGGTATGCCACCTAATCCTTTATCCTTTAATGGTTCTTATTCAAATTCATATAATTCTAATAATCAATGAAAACATCAATATGCTCCCTATTATGGGAACTTTCCTCACCAACATTGGAATGATTCCCAGAATGCATGGATCAATTACCAAAATCCCCCTCCTCCTTGGCAGCAAAATCAAGGAAATTAACAACGACCTCAAGGAAACTAGCAACAAACAGCTCATTGGAGAGGAGGACAACAATGGAAAAATCAGTCCTCTAGTTTCCAACAGCCTCCTCAACAACCTCAACAGTAGGCCCTAATGCCTCCACCTAATCAAAATATTGCTACCCCGCCTAAGCCTACTCAAATGTCATCTCAGCCCATGCCAAATCCTAACAATAAACAACCACAACAATAATAGGTTTATGATATTGATCCAAATCAATACCATGCCTATGTTGTTAGTATAAGTGATATCCATTTAAGTTCGGTAACAACTCTTCCTGCACCTTCACCTCTAGTTATAACTAAAATGCCTGATGAAGGCCATATCCACCAAAGTGTCACAGCTTCACTAGTTCCATCAAGGCCAGAACAACAAAATATTGCTACCCCGCCTAACCCTACTCAGTTGTCATCTCATCCCATGCCAAATCCTAACAATAAACAACCACAACAACAATAGGTTTATGATATTGATCCAAATCAATACCATGCCTATGTTGTTAGTATAAGTGATATCCATTTAAGTTCGGGAACAACTCTTCCTGCACCTTCACCTCTAGTTATAACTAAAATGCCTGATGAAGGCCATATCCACCAGAGTGTCATAGCTTCACCAGTTCCATCAAGGCCAGAACAACAAGAATCAAGCAATACGTCTCCATTTCCTCAAAGATTAGAGGAAGATCCAAGCAAACAAAAAGAACCCATATTTGATATTGTGGATCAGTTAAAGAATGTATGTGTCAAGATTCCTTTATTTCAAGCAATAAAGGATGTTCCAATATATGAAAAAGCAATTAAAGAAGTTTGTTTGAAAAAGCCAGGGAGAAAGAAGAAAGATCCACACATGGTCCATGTTGTAGGCCAATTAGCAAACCTTTATTAGGGAAATTTTGTGTCCCTAAGTATTCGGACCCAGGAAGTCCTCTTGTAGCAGTAGCCATTAATGTAGTTCAAGTTTGGAATGCTCTTATTGATCTTGGGGCAGCTATAAATGTTATGACAAAGGATGTGATGCAGAAACTCATCACTAACCTGAGGTCTACAACTATTGTCCTACAAATTTCAAACAATCAGACGGTATGGTGGAAGACCTTGTAGTAACACTGGATTCCTGGGAATATCCAGCTGACTTTATCATCCTCTCACCTAAAACAACTTTAGGAGGCTATCCTATTATCTTGGGTAGACCCTGGTTAGCCACAACAGATGCTTTCATAGAATGTAGGTCAGGGGACATGACCATTTCGAATGGGACAAAAACTAAAACACTTGCATTATATTCACCTGCCCAACCTCAACTTGAGGAGGAGCACTTAGTTTGGCCAGATATAGAAGAAGAATCAAATAAAGTAAATACAATAAAAAAATTGATAATGATAAGAAGGGACCCCTTCTTGCAACTTCAAGAAGAATAAGATGTGCTCTCTAATGTTTTGCAAAATCAAGGTGGAATTCCTTATCAAAGTGGTGATTGTAATGCACAAAATGCATGTTCTCTACAACCATTATTGTCAGCCTCTTCTGCAAAATCTCCTATATATATAGATTTACTACATACATTGTTGCCACATGAAGTAACAGTTCCACATTTTCCTATAGCATCTATAATAGAGCTAGTTAAGCAAGTTGAAGTGGCCCCAAAAAAATGGTTGAATGTCAATAGTCACCTTACTCAAGAGCAAACTATGACTTTAACAAAAATATTATAGTCCCATAGAGAAGCATTCGCATGGGACTACACAGATATGAAAGGATTGCATCCTAAATTGTGCACACACTAAATCTACATCAAAGAAGATTTTAAACTAGTAAGGTAGCCTCAAAGAAGAATCAACCCTGCATCAAGGGAAATAGTTAAGCAATAATTGCAGAAGTTACTCAATGCAGGATTTATATATCCCATTTCTGACAATGAATAGGTATCACCTCTAGTTATTGTTCCTAAGAAAAATGGAAAGTGGAGAGTTTGTGTAGATTATAGGGATTTTAATGCCACAACCAAGAAAGATCACTTTCCTCTTCCTTTCATTGACCAAGTATTGACTCCTTGGTAGGAAAGAAATATTTTTCATTCTTAGACGATTTTAGTGGATACAATCAGATAAGAATAGTCCCTTGGGACCAGGAAAAAACAACATTCACATGCCCATGGGTTACCTATGCCTACTCAATATTGATAACTCAATGATGAATGAATAGTACCAAACCGGTACTAAGAGGGGGGGTGAATCAGTACAGACAAAAACGCAGTCCTAAACCAGTTTGACAACAGACTCTTCAAATGACTGGCAGACAGTGATACCAGTTTGAAATAGAGTGCAACCGGTAAAGCTAAGAATAACTGAGACAAGCATTAACCAGTTACTCACTTAGCTATCCACTTAACTCAATACTACATTTCCATTTCACCCTTATGCATGAACAGGTAATCTATCATCAAAACATAATAACAGCTAGTTCATCATGATTTATTGATAGACATAAGACACTAAATTATCATATGCTTGATAGAAAGTAACAAAGCATCACAAGCAAGAAGCATCACACATAACACACTTATTTTTCACGTGGAAACCCAACTGGGAAAAACCACGGTGGGGATGAATACCCACAAGTTGTTTTTGAACTCTTTTAGAAGTTCTCTCTATTAGGAGCCTTGTCCAGTTAGAGACATTACAATAGGTTCTGCTAGGAACCGATATTGTTAGGGATCACCCGGTTATGGGATGGCTAGAATACCCGGTGAAGGGTTAAACCCGGTTAAAGGATTCCAAGAACTCAATAGCTAAAGGATTTCAATAACTCAATAGCTTTGAGTTACCCTATTAAAGGATTTACAGCAAGCCGGTTAAGGCTACCTTGTTAAGGGATTTCACAACTGTTGAAGTGGTTAAAGATCAACAGGTATAACAATGATCTAATGATAGCACTCAATGCCAATGCAGATCCGCTTTAGCTCCTCTTCACCTTCTACACTTACACTCTACAGATATCACTTCTCTCCTCTAGTCTGGCAAGAATCACGTATCACTTCATTTGGATACACACACACAACTTTTGCCAACAACCTCTGAAGGAAAAACAACATCGACCTTATAGGAAACAGATAGGTCGGTAGCATAAACCCTAAACCCTAAACTTGTTAGGTTAAGAAATCCAAACGGTTCAATCCTGACCGTTGAGCACATTGCATTAAATGCAACAGTCTTGATCCGATCTCAAGACATTCTCCATCGTTCATTTTACACCGATTTCATGGCGACTGATAACCCATCATGCGTTATCACTGTTTACAAACTTCGCACATTCCCGAGGTAGATAGAGATAGTCTCCTTCATGCAAGATCCTTCACGTGCACAAGGCTGACATGGAAACACGATTAGTTCTTCGTTACACTGCTAACTCATCACACAAAGTCACCGATTGAGTCACACAAGCTTGAGGTACTCCAACCGGAAACCCTGAGACTACCAACTGGAAACCTTGAGACTACCAACCGGTAGTCATACAAAGGTTCCATGTACCGGTTCCCATATCAAGATGTCGGTTCACCTTGAACAAACATGTTGCTTCACATTGGCACATATATTGATTCTCACATATGCCGGTTCTCTCTTCTCACATATGTTGGTTCACTTTTCTTCATATATTGACATCAATGACAACATACAATATCATTATGTCCTCATACCGGTTCACATAATGCCAACAATCTCCCCCTTTGGCATTGATGGTAATATACAAAGATATCTCTCCGCTTCACATCTCCTCATATAAATTTCTATAGATATCTTCTCCGCTTCATTTATTTTCTCTGCTTCATTTCTTCTCCCTTTTTGACAACAATGCCAAAACGGAGGCACAAGCATCTCTTGTTCCATTATGCTACTCCCCCTAAGGAGTAGCACCCTTCAACACATCAATCCTGAGAAAAAAAATTTGACTGTGCGATACCTGACTGATGTGGAGAAAATACATTTAGTTCACCTCCTGAAGGGGTAGTACCTCTAATTCACCTCTTAAGTACATAAATGCAACTTTTGGGAGAGGCTTGGTGAATATGTCCCCTAACTACTCCTTACTGGAAACATGTTCCAGTGCAATCTCTTTATTCTGAAACTTTTCCCTTAAGAAATGATACTTAAGTTCAAAAAGCTTGGTTCTAGAATGTAAAACCGGATTATTTGAAATATTGATAGCACTTGTGTTATCACATAATATACTTACCGGTTCAGATATAGGAACTTTGAAGCCATTTAATACATGCTTCATCCAGATTGTCTGAGTGCAGTTCATGAAAGCTACAACATACTCCGCTTCTGCTGTAGACTGGGAGATACAACTCTGCTTCTTACTCATCCATGAGACCAGTCTACCACTGAGAAAGAATGCACCACCAGTTGTGCTCTTCTGGTCATCCACATTACCTGCCCAATCAGCATCTGTGAATACTTTCAAGTTGAAATCATTGCTATATGGGTACCACAATCGATAGTCAACTGTTCCCTTCAGATACCTAAGAATCCGCTTGACTGCAACCAGGTGGGATTCTCTTGGACTTTTCTGGAACCTTGCAGTAATGCCAATTGCATGTGCAATATCCGGTCTGCTATGCACTACATAATGCAACTTAACAATCATTGATCGGTATTCCTTCTCATCAACCAATGCTGAATCATCCTCTTTGGATAGTTTACAACCGGTCACCATCGGTGTACCAACCCGTTTGCTATCTTCCATGCCAAAGGTCTTCAACACCTCTTTGACATACTTGGACTGAGTGATAAAGATTCCATCTGTCATCTGTTGAATCTGCAATCCAATGAAGAACTTAATCTCCCCTATGAGTGACATCTCAAACTCTTTCTTCATCTCATCTGCAAACTCATGACTTGCCTTGTCATCTCCACCAAAGATAATATCATCAACAAATACCTCACAGATCAGGATCTGAACTCCTTCAAATTTCAAGTAGATATTGCTATCTTCACTTGTTCTCTCAAATCCAATCTTCACAAGATGGGAATGTAAGCGTTCATACCATGCTCTAGGTGCCTGCTTTAGACCATATAAGGCTTTATGTAGCCTGCACACCATGTCACTATCTTCAGATAGGGAAAACCCATCTGATTGCTCTATATACACCTCCTCTTCAAGTACACCATTTAGGAATGCAGATATTACATCCATTTGATATACCTTGAATCCTTTAAAGGTTGCATATGCAAGAAGCATACGAACTTCTTCCAATTTGGCCATCGGAGCAAAGGTTTCTCCATAGTCTTCTCCTTCTTCTTGGGCATATCCTTTGCATACCAATCTGGCTTTGTTTCTAAACATTGTGCCATCCTCATTCAGCTTATTTCTAAAAACCCATTTGGTACCAATGACATTTTTTAGCTCCAGTCTGTGTACCAAGGACCATGTACCATTTTTCTCTATCTGGTCAAGTTCCTCTTCCATTGCCTTGATCTAGTCTTCATCTTTATGTGCCTCTTTGAATGATTTAGGCTCAAATTCAAAGATCATACATGAGTTTTCTCTGATCTTCCTTCTTGTAAGGATTCCTGCATCCTTATCTCCTATGATCTACTTAGGATCATGATTCAGTTTTACATACCAAGGAATAGTCTTGACTGGTTCTTCTTGCTTTTCCTCTTCATCCTTATCTTCATCAGGATCAGCATTTACTGGTGCAGGGACACTATTACTGGTACTCGGTTGACTGGCAACCGGTTCATTTACAGCTTGCTCACTGCCAGTTTCCTCCGATTTCTTAGAGGTTTCATCAACTCTCACATTGATGCTTTCCACAATTCTCTGAGCCCTATTGTTGTAACACTTCAGAGCTTTACTCTTGTGGAATATCCTAGGAATATTCCCTCATCACATTTAGCTTCAAACTTGTCCTGATGTTCACTCCTCTTGATGTAACATTTGCTACCAAATACTCTAAAGTAGCTAACCACGGGTGTCTTACCAGTCCAATACTCATAAGGAGTTTTATCCTTCCCTTTCTTGATGAGTACCTGGTTCATTGTGTAGACTGCAGTGCTCACAGCTTCTCTCCAAAAGGTGTGAGCAACCTTTCCTTGAATCAGCATTGTTCTTGTTGCTTCAACCACTGTCTGGTTGTTCCTCTCTGCTAGGCCATTCTGCTATGGAGTTCGAGGGGTAGACAGTTGCCTCTTGATGCCAAATTCTTCACAGTACTTGTTGAATTCACTGGAAGTAAATTCCCCTCCTTGATCAGTTCTAAGGCATTTGATTCTTCTACAACTTTCCTTTTCTACCAGTGCTCTAAAGGCTTTGAACTTTCCAAAAGCTTCCGACTTATCTTTCAAGAATGTGACCCACATCATTCTCAAGAAATCATCAGTCAAAATCATGAAATACCTATCTCCTTGCACACTCCTAGTTCTCATAGGACCACACAAATCAGTATGCACAAGATCAAGTAGATTGTCTGCTGAAAAAGATTTACCTTTGAAAGTTGAGGAAGACATTTTTCCCAGTTGACACTCTCTGCACAAAGGATTTTTCGGTTTTCTCAGCACCGGAAATCCTCTAACTTCCTTGTTCTTACTGGCCTTCATAATGTTATCAAAGTTTATATGGCAGAGTCTCCTATGCCATATCTAGCTATCATCAAACTTAGCCATAAGACAGGTACTGATATTAGCATTCAATTGAAACAGGTTACCTTTGGTCTGCATACCGGTAGCCACAATTTCACCGTTCTTTCCTTGATCCTGCACACTCCATTCTTAAATTCTAGAGTGAGTCCACTATCATTCAGCTGGGCAACACTCAAAAGGTTGTGTCTATGACCATCAACCCAATACACATTATCAACACTGCTTTTTCCATTCAGAGAGATGGATCCTCTTCTTTTAACCATACATGGTGCATCATTGTCAAAACGAACCACACCACCATCATATTCTTCCAAAGATAGAAACTTGCTCTGGTCACCAGTCATATGGTGAGAACAGCCACTGTCAATAATCCACTCATTGGAATTATCAAAGCGGGAGACAAGAGCCTTCTTGTCTGAAACATCCTCCTTTACTGCAACAAACACAATGTCTTCATTTTTTTCATCTTCTGATTCCTCATCTGTGACACCTTCATCAACTGCAACAAAACAGTTTCTTCGGTTTCCTCCTTTGAATTTCTTGAACCTTTCCAGTTTATCCTTGTTGTCACTATTAGGACAGTTCATAGCAATATGTCCTATCCAGTTACAAGAAAAACATTTTAAAGGGATCTTACCTCTGTATTTCCCAGTTCCTTTTGGAAGTTTCCTGGCAAAAAGAGCTTCAAATTCCATCAGAAACTCCTCATCATCCATCACTCTTCTCTGTCTTGTTTCCTCACTGGTGCTTGCTTCTTTTCCTTTCTTGGATGGTACCGCAGAGGCTTTAAAAGTTGATTTAGTCTTATGAACACTACCATCAAAACTATTCAGCTCATAGGATGTTAGCTTTGCAATGATGGAGTCTAGGGATACCTTAGTCTTGTCAATCGGTCTCAGCTCCTGAATAGAAACAACTCTTATTGCATAGACTGGTAATAAGGATCTCAAAAGTTTGCTTACAACAGTGGCATCTTCTATTTTACCTCCTGCACTCTTGATATCTCCGACAATAGTTTTGATTCTTATTCCATACTGTTGAATGGTTTCACCTTCAACCATCCGCATGTCTTCAAACTTCCCTCTAAGGCTTTCTTCCTTAGCTTGTTTTACATGCTCATCACCGCCATAGATAGTTTCAAGAGTATCCCATACTTCTTTGGGATTTACTTTACCTTGGACATCAATAAACTCAATGTTAGATAAACTACTAATTAGGGCTTCCATGACTTTCCCATTCTCCTGCATCTCTCTCTTCTGGTCATCGATGAGAGTACCGGTAGGGGCAACATAAGCATTCTCAACATAGCTCCAGTGTTGAGCACCCATGCTTCTGATGAATATCTTCATTCTATCTTTCCATATACTAAAATTATCTCTGTTGAACTTTGGACCTTCCCTCTTCATCATTGGACTAGGATCTTTTCCTCAAGCGGTTAAACTAATAACACAGAGGACCTAGAGGATGCTCTGATAGCAATTGATAACTCAATGATGAACGAATAGTACCAAACCGGTACTAAGAGGGGGGGTGAATCAGTATAGACAGAAACATAGTCCTAAACCAGTTTGACAACAGACACTTCAAATGACTGGCAGACAGTGATACTGGTTTGAAACAGAGTGCCACCAGTAAAGCTAAGAATGACTGAGACAAGCATTAACCGGTTACTCACTTAGCTATCCACTTAACTCATTACTACACATCCATTTCACCCTTACGCATGAACAGGTAATCTATCATCAAAACATAATAACAACTAGTTCATCATGATTTATTGACAGACATAAGACACTAAATCATCATATGCTTGAAAGAAAGTAACAAAGCATCACAAGCAAGAAGCATCACACATAACACACTTATTTTTCACGTGGAAACCCAACTGGGAAAAACCACAGTGGGGATGAATACCCACAAGCTGTTTTTGAACTCTTTTAGAAGTCCTCTCTGTTAGGAGCCTTGTCCAGTTAGAGACATTACAATAGGTTCTGCTAGGAACCGATCCTATTAGGGATCACCCGGTTAGGGGATGGCTAGAATACCCGGTTAAGGGCTAAACCCGGTTAAAGGTTACCTTGTTAAAGGATTCCAAGAACTCAATAGCTAAAGGATTTCAATAACTCAATAGCTTTGAGTTACCCTATTAAAGGATTTACAGCAAGCCGGTTAAGGCTACCCTATTAAGGGATTTCACAACTGTTGAAGTGGTTAAAGATCAACAGGTATAACAATGATCTGATGATAGCACTCAATGCCAATGCAGATCCACTTTAGCTCCTCTTCACCTTCTGCACTTACACTCTGCAGATATCACTTCTCTCCTCTAGTCTGACAAGAATCACGTATCACTTCATTTGGATACACACACACAACTTTTGCCAACAACCTCTGAAGGAAAAACAACATCGACCTTATAGGAAACAAATAGGCCGGTAGCATAAACCCTAAACCCTAAACTTGTTAGGTTAAGCAATCCAAACGGTTCAATCCTGACCATTGAGCACATTGCATTAAATGCAATAGTCTTGATCCGATCTCAAGACATTCTCCATCGTTCATTTTCCACCGATTTCATGGCGGCTGATAACCCATCACGCGTTATCACCGTTTACAAATGCTAACTCATCACACAAAGTCACCGATTGAGTCACATAGGCTTGAGGTACTCCAACAAGAAACCCTGAGACTACCAACCGATAGTCATACAAAGGTTCCATGTACCGGTTCCCATATCAATATGTCGGTTCACCTTGAACAAACATGTCGCTTCACATTGGCACATATACCGGTTCTCACATATGCCGATTCTCTCTTCTCACATATGCCGGTTCACTTTTCTTCACATATTGACATCAATGACAACATACAATATCATTATGTCCTCATACCGGTTCACATAATGCCGCAACCAAGAAAGATCACTTTCCTCTTCCTTTCATTGACCAAGTATTGACTCCTTGGCAGGAAAGAAATATTTTTCATTCTTAGACGATTTCAGTGGATACGATCAGATAAGAATAGTCCCTCGGGACCAGGAAAAGATAACATTCACATGTTGATGGGGTACCTATGCCTACTCAGTACTTCTATTTGGTTTATGTAATGCCTCAGCCACTTTTCAAAGGGTAGTTATAAGCATGTTCCCAAATATTTCTCATGACTGCATGGAGATATACATGGATGACTTCACTACCTATGGTGGTACTTTTGAAGAAGCATTGAGTAACCGAGAAAATACTTTACAGAGATATGAGGATCATAATTTGTCTTTAAATAGTGAGAAGTGTTTTATGATGATGCAGGAAGATGTTGTTCTTGGTCACTATCTTTCTCATAAAGGAATTCAAGTAGACCAAGCAAAGATTGAAGTTATTTCTAATTTCCCTGTAC
The DNA here is from genome assembly GCF_030272615.1 of Cryptomeria japonica. Taxonomy (NCBI): domain Eukaryota; kingdom Viridiplantae; phylum Streptophyta; class Pinopsida; order Cupressales; family Cupressaceae; genus Cryptomeria; species Cryptomeria japonica. The sequence goes on along the minus strand of NC_081408.1, from coordinate 130,133 downwards.
CAACAAAACAGAGAGATGTTAGAAGTTTCTTAAGCCATGCACGTTATTACAGAAGATTCATCAAAGATTTCAATAAAATTGCATCACCATTGTATACACTCCTCACTAAAGATGTAACATTCCAGTGGACAGATTCATGCAGCAAAGCACTCTCTGATATGAAGGAAGCCTTAACTCATGCACCGGTACTTCAAGATCCTAAATGGGAACGTCCATTCCATATACACATCAATGCATCTGATCATGCAATTGGAATTGTTCTAGGACATAAAGAGACAACAGTGGAACATGCAATCTATTTTGTCAGCAAAAACTTGCAGGTTGTTGAATTTAACTACACAATAATAGAGAAGGAAATGTTGGCAGTTATTTAGGCTCTCAATAAGTTCAGACATTATATAACCGGATATAAACTCTATGTCCACACTGACCATGCAGCAATCAAATATCTTATGAATAAACCTTCAATTTCAGGAAGGTTGGCTAGATGGATTCTTTTAATGCAAGAATTTGATATCACAATTATAGACAAACTAGGAAGAGAAAATGTAGTTGCAGATTTTCTTTCATGCTTAACAACAAACCCAAAATGACCCATTTTGGATGATTCCTTTCCAGATGAGCATCTATTTACATGTGTCATGGGTAGAAAAGGCTAATGAATTAATTGAATAAATAAAGATTTATCTAATTAATAGATGAAGTGGGATCAACTAAATAAATAAAATATTTATTTAATTTAGGAAAAGGACAATTTAGATAAATAAAAGTATTTATTTAAATGAGGAAAGGCTTAGAAGAAGATAAATGAATTAATTAAATAAATTAAGATTTACTTAATTAATAGAAGACTTAGGATAAAATAATTAATTAAATAAAAATTTATTTAATTAGACCAGACAATTTTAGGTGTCTGCAGGTGTCATCATCAATTAACCCCTTAAGGAAAACTCATAAAGAAGGAATTTCCAACTCCAAGGGCATGATGACATCAGTATCATACGCAATGTTGTAAGGCATAGTTCCAGTATCCATACGAACACATGTGTGATATGCCCACAATGCATAGGTTAACTAAGTATGTCAATTTTTATCGTGCTTATTAATTATCTTATGCAAGATATGCTCAATGGTCTTATTCAATGTTTCGGCTTGATCATTGAATTGAGGAAAGTACGGTGTAGAGAATTTATGTTGAATATGATATTTGTCAAGGACAAATTATCAATAACAAGGGTAGAAGACAATCTGAAACGAGAAATGATATTATTCAAAAGAAAAGCACGTATTGCTTCAGTGGTAGTGGATCTTAGCGAAATAGATTTGACCCACTTTGTAAAGTAATTGGTAGTGGTTATGATGGTGTGTCTTTTAGAAGAAGGGGTGGATATCTTTTCGATAATATCAAGTCCCCAAGTCTGAAATGGCCAAGGAGAAGCCTGAGCTCGGAATTCTTGTGTAGGAGCTCGAATAAGATTGTTATGCTATTGACATTGAGGACATTTTTTGACAAATGCAAAGGAATATTGTTCCATTGTTTTCCAATGGTATCCCATATGAATCAATTTGTGAAATAGACAATTACCATTGATATGTCCACCTCCAAAGCCTAAATGAGCTTCTTGAAGAGTGAGGGGTATCTCGGCTTTAGTCATACATCCAAGAAGAAGACCATTGTAAGACCTACAATAAAGAATATTAGACAAGATGAAATATCGAGCTAAAAGTTTTCAAATCTAGATATGAGTATTCTTACTAGCATCATAGAGAAAGCTTCTATACTTCAAATAGTTATAGATATCAGAAAAACATTCTCCTAAGTCCATATGAGCACACATAATAATATCAAGTTTAAGTTGATAAAAAACAACAGGAGAGCAAAGAACATGTGCCACAAAGTGATTTTCATCTATAGTTTGTTAGGGCGTACAAGGGAGGTTGCGCTCACCATTGCATTTGCATGATGATTTTCTCTCCTCGACATGTTATCGATGGTATAGGTAGAGAAACAGTTAAGGAAAGTCAAATCTAAATCTCTATACTGAGACAAGTTAGACTGTCTAGCTAGATATGCTCCACATCTAACTCAAGATACCAGGAAGTGATTGTGTTCCATTACATCAATTGCCTATATTGTTGATAATTCACGTGAGCACAAAAAAGGAATTACTAATTTAACATACGAAAAATTAGTAATGACAACTTAGAAGAACATCAAGAACATACAAACTTGAAAGCATTCTTTATTGTCTTTGTGAGATTATACAATCTCATAAACCTCTTTGTACATAGTGTAAAATCAAAATTCATTACAAGATTCTCTAACAATTTCTGCAGAGTTTCCACTATTTAAGAGTCCCCTTTACAATGCAAAAGCCATGTATTTATAGGCCCACCTTGATAACTAACCCATAACCACTTTGAATAACCACTTAGGATAACTACCCTAGCTACCCGGTTAGGATAACTACTTAAGTTATCACTTATAATAACCATCTGTTTGCAAGACAAGTTAGGGTTTAACCTAACTTTTACAAAGATGAAGCCCAAAAGTCTCTAACTTTAGTTACAATTTAAGTGACATAAGTCACTTTTATCAATGAGAATGTGAAACTCCTAACATCAAAAAGAGAATAAGATATCGACTTCATTGAAGTGGCAATGTTTCTTCTTGCAACCTTGAACAACTTTTTCTTTCAGTAAACTTACTCCAATTCCATCTTTGTGAAATTTCATGGCATTCTCAAAATATGGTGCATTGAGAACTCTTCTTGATGATGTTAGTGATTGTTTCCATGCATTCTTCTTTGCCAAAACATTTCCTCTCATGAATTTATAATTCACTATGCATGCATCTTTGGTGATGGTCTTCGTACAGTACATTGCCTTCAATACAATTTGTATCATGTTATCATTAAAAGTTGAAACACAAAGACTCATATTTCACTAAGATTAATCTACTCTTGATATCTTTTTATCACCGTACACATTCTTCTCGAGTGAAATAACAATCATCATAATTCTCATGACTTATAAATAAGATTTCACTTGGTAGGGTTTAATTTCATGTTCACAATTGCCTTTGCTTTGAAGTTTCTAAGGCCATGAATTCGACACACCCATTTTGTGTGTATGCCTATAACATAGGTTTAATGAAATTGCTTTTACTTAGGCTTTTTTCCAAACATTTTGATGTCTTAATTATGCTTCCACATTATGCGCAACGCCAATTAAATCAACTCCAACTATAATATGTGACAAAAAAAATTCCCTATTGAACATTCTTGAAGCCTTTTTGACAGAGTCGTTTTGGACATATCTCAAAAGTGCGATATTTCCTGAGACGACATCCCTTTGAGACATTTTTACAAACAATTTATGATTACAGATTTTGTTTGCATGTCCCCATGAGCATTTCAAACCATATATCACAGCAATCGGCATTTGCTTGACAATTTCTAATTTTTTTTTAACAAATTAATACATGTTGTGCATGAACATTTCGTCGCCTGAGATAACTTCTTATCGAGGCATTATGTCAAACAGTTCACGTGATGTTTTAATGGACGTTGATACTTTGTTCCAAAGCTCCCATTTTACGTGGGGTATGAGTGGCGCTGCCCTGCTAAGCACTTTTGCTTCAAAGTTTGTAAAGCCTTTCCAACAAACCTATTATGTGCGAACCTTGAAATCTTTACAATGCACGAGATGACATCTCTTTTGAGGCGGCTATCAAACAATTCTGGTGCACTGTATATGATTATACATTTTTTGAAACATATTGACCAGATGTGTTTCCAAAACCTCTTCCAACGTATCCATTTTGTGACCATTCTGCAGTCATTTCATTTCCTTCTTTGTGGCGACGTCTCTTTGAGCATTTGGTGGATTTTAATGGATGTTTATAACCTGTTCCGAAGTTTCCATTTTACCACAGTTGGCGAAGGTGTTCATAAAGGTTGTAGAATTTATCTTCACGACTTCCAAATGCATTTCTTTAAAATTTTCTCAAACCAGTTGAACAAATCCATACACACGCTTTCATTTCATTCCTTGAGAGTTTGTCTCCTAGAGCCATTCTATCGAACAATTCAAGTCCGATGTCAGTGATTCCATATTTTGCATTAGTGTGGACGGGAGATTTTCCAAACAAAATATCTGACAAAAATCTCACTATCCAATATGCTCGAACAGAGAGGATGTTGTCAAAGGTTGCAGGATGCCGATTTTAGACTCTCTGATCTTTAATCTGATTTGATCTCCACACATTCCTTTTGACTGTGTCATTTATAATGACAGTTAGATTCATATATAACTGTGTGATTATTTTCTTCTTACTATTCCCACTGCCCTTCATTCACTCTTTGTATAGGCTTATCCTTTAAGCATCTTTTATTCATCTGTGAAAAAGGTTAAGGATGTTCCAAAATAAAGTATTTCTAACTTTTTTATGTAACTCATAAAGCGGGCCCACACAAGGTTAGAAAATAAGGTTAGAGATGCTTCATTTTGGAGAAATCCTAACTTTTTTTGGGAGAGGTTATAAATTTGAGTTAGGAATGCTCGAAAATGGAGCATTCCTAACCATTTTCTCTCAAGGGTTGTGATTTTGACTTTTAGGAGCCGTTGACCACGAAGTGGGAAAAAAAAAGGAAATGAGAATAATGGTATTTTTATATAATTTTTTCCCCCAAATTATCTCAATAGGAAATATGGAAACTAATTTAAAATATTAAATTATTTTTGAAAAATAATTTAAATATTTCCCATTTAAAATTCAATACCCAAATTTAGGAAAAACGAACATAACTTTCAATTGGTAAGGAATTAGGCTCCGAAATTTGAAACACATGTTGATGGTAAGGAAATGAGAAAACATCATCATTTATTCCTCATGAATATGCCTAGGATGAGGGGTTTTAATTATTTGCGAGCGAGGGACATCAAAATTTGAAAGTTTAAACATATAGCAAATTGTGAACTAGGTTCAGGCAAAAATTGGTTATATGGTATAAAATGATGCTTAGCAGATGTTCACAAAACGATTTCCCTCAATTCCTTGTAATTTTCAAAACTCATCCATTTTTCATATTTTGACTAACAACAACCTTGGATCACGTGCTCACTCATTACGCATAGACACATATTTGGGCCTTCATTCAACATTGGGACCAATTTGAAGTTCAAATTTTGGGTATGTCAAATATGGGGCAACAAGATATAAAGGAGAAAAGGTCTATTTTGCATAGCTGACATCAAGATAGGGGGATTGGCCAAATAGATCTTGATAGAATCAAAAACCTTTTGACACTCATCATCCCATTTTAAATGCACAAAATTCTTCAAAAATTGTTTGAATGGAAGGGTACAATCAACCAATTGAGATACGAATCTACAAATCACCTGAATCTTCCCTTGCAAACTACAAAGTTATGATATGTTTTTAGGTGGAGGCATGCTACTTATTGCATGATCTTATTTGTATCAACCTCTATGATGACCAACAATGAATCCTAAAAAATATTTGGCATCAATGACAAAAACACACTTAGGAGGCTTTAGTCTCATCTTATAGATTCGAAGCCTTTCAAACATAAGACGAAGATTCTTAACATGATCTAGATGAATCATAAGTTTTGCCAAACGCCATTGGCATAATCTTCTAGAACCTTGTGAATAAAGTCATGAAAGATAAGAGACATCACATGCTAATAGGTTGCTCATGCATTCTTCAAAGCAAATGGCATGACTACATAACAAAAGATACCCCAAGGGGTCGTAAAGGTTGTCTTATGCTAATCTTTCAAATTAATAAATATTTGATTATAACTTGAGAAGTAATCCATAAAGGTGAGTAAGGCATGGCCTACAATTAAGTCGACAATCATATCGATATTTAGAAGAGAAAAATCATCTTTAAGAGAAGCCTTGTTAAGATGGCAAAAATTGATGCAAACTCAAATATAACCATTAGGTTTACTGACAACAATAATATTCGATATCCAAGGCAAATAGTCAATGGGATGAATAAAATCAACTTTAAGAAGATTTTCTTTCTCATTCTTGACCAACAGAGCAACCTTGCGATTCATCCTAAAAATCTTTTGCTTAAAGGGTTTGACATTGAAACATAGGATGATATTATGAACCACTACAAACTCGTCAATACCATGCATATCCTCATATGACCAAGCGAAGATATCAGAATAATGATTCAAAAGGTCAGAATGCGATTTAGATTCTTTCGAGGAAACACATTTTTCAATATTAATAACTTTCTCAAAAGATTTAGAATCAATGATAACATCAGTAGTATCCCCTTTAAGGATAGTATTGTGGTCTTCAAGATGAGGTACAAATGTTTTCTCACCATCATAAGATAAAAATTCCTCTTTATCTATACTCATAACAGATTCACCAAAATACACTTGACTATTCAAACAATGTGGGAATCAGCGCTTATGGTGATAAGAAGGCAAAGCAGAATAAACACCCAAGAATTCTTCTAGAGCCTCCTCCAAAGAGAAGACATCTAAAGGAATTTTATTGGATGTTGCATTGGTACAACATACTCAAGATGAACAAGCTTAAGATGAAGAGGCTCGACGGAAATCATACCAACATTTAACTGTGGTTTTGTCTTGTGGGATGTGTAATGTAAAATTTTGTGTATCAATCTATTAATAAGAATTTACACAACATTCAAGAAAAATTGCATGAGAGAATAAAATAAATAATCAAATTAAACAACTCCCTCAAATCGTTCCATTGCTCTCTATTCTAAAGGACCTTGCGGATTTAGTAGCTAGCACTCAGATGCATGATCACAAGATGACTACCTAAGAAACGAGAATGAAATGATGCAATTTTAAATTATCATGAAAAATGCAATGAGTGCCATTATGTAAAATGATCTAATTGACATGCTAATTATGATGATAAAGCTAATAAGAATGTTGCTGCTAATGATGCTAAGATTTGCTAAAATTGCTAAGATTGTTAAGGGGGCTCTCATGGTTGAAAAGAGGGCAATTTATAGATTTTCCAAAGCAATAGATGAGGTGGCATGAATCAACGGTGAGGATTCGATCTAGAGATATCAATGGTCAAAAATGAAGAAGTTAGGGAGGAGGTTGAAGGAGAGGACACTTGTCATCCCTAGAGGGACAAGTATCCTGGAATCTCCAACAAGTGCCAACAAGAATGCAAGTGGCAAGGAGATGGATCACATGTGGAAAAGATGTCATGTATCCTCAAAAGAGGATGAACAACCCACAAGAGGTTAGGATGAGGAGGTTGAAAAAGAGAGGGTTGTTTAACCCATGGTTTGGTTAGGCATAGGGGTTAGGAGGTGGTTAAGGGTTAGGACACATGTCCAAATTTGAATTAAAAATTAAAATTTAATGAGGATGAATAATTAAATAAACTTGCTTATTTAATTAGGAAAATAGAAGAAATGAATTAAGGTGGGATGAATTAGGAATAATGAACTATATAAATAAATTATTAAATTTATTTATATAGTAGAGGAATAAAAGACTTTAATTAATTAAATAACTTCGTATTTAATTAATTATCTCCTAACCAAATTTTAGTGTATATAGAATGTAGTGTGATATCTAAGACTAGTATTATGATGATGGAGCTCAAGATCCAAAGGAACTTGAATACCTTGTTCATTCGGTCCACAACCTCTACCACCATAGCCATATTTAGAAACTAGACCAAACCCCAACCCATAGATGCAATTCAACTCTCTAGAGGTCAAAGAATTGGTGTAGAAAAGGTGATCAACAAGATCACTATCACCTAGCTTTATAGATGTGTTATCATCCTTTATAGCCAAGGCGAATGAAATCTTAAGAATTTTTAAGTGGACAAAATTTACCTTGTATTCACTGATGTAAGAGTCGGTGAAGTCCAAATCTCTAGTTGCCACCCAAACATGCATTTACTTTAGATGGAGAGGATGACTTAATTGTGCATGAAGTAGAAGTTAATTGAATCGGGACAAACTTAGGACTTTCTGCTTTAGGAGGATTTACCTTTGAAGGCTCCTCTTTGGGAGGATCCTATTTCTTGGGTGATTCTTCTTTAGGGACAACCTCCTTCTCTTGGGATTCCTCTCTAGGGGATACTACAGAAGTAGAAGTTATCGTGTTAGAAGACAATGATGGAATATAGTTCTAAAAAGACAGTGTAACCGCAATATGACCAATTGTTGTCATTTGACATAAATGCATGGCATCGGGGTCAACCTTGATTGTGAGCACTTGATTATTAGCATCAAACTTAACAAAACAATGAAGAGTAGATGAAATTGCTCCAAAAGCATGGAGCCACAGTCTACCTACAAGAAGATTATAAGACAGTGGCTCTAGCATCACATATACTTGGGTTAGAATAGTAACTGGTCCATTATGTAAAGGAAAAATAACAATGCCCAAAGAAATATTATCAATATTATCAAAGCCATGAATAAATAAAGAAGATGCAACAAGAGCATTTGGATCCACCTTGATTTTCGGTAATAAGTCTAGACTACAAATGTTGAGTGTCGAACTAGTATCAACGAGAGTTTGCCTAATACTAACACCATAACAATTATCATCAATAGGTCTACTAGATTCCTTACTTTTGGGGGTGGTTGTTCATGCAGATAGAACATAATATTTGACGTATTCACGCTAATATGATCCATCAACGCATTCACATCTACAGGCCTAGTGGAAGAAGGTAACAAAATCTTTCGAAGAGCTTCTTGACACATACCTTAATACACCAAAGCAATCTGAAGCAAATCCCATAGTGAGATCTTAGCAGGAGTAACACAAAGTTTCTCAATAAGGTCGTAGTCAACATGTTGATTTGCTACAAGCTTAGGTGCATGAGGAAGGTCGGATTAAGAAGGTGGTAAATAATTATTATACTAATCTACCTTTTTCTTATTTATTCTTGTGTTATACATATAAGCGATAGAATTGAAAAAATCAATCGTAGACTGAGTAAACCTCATGAACAAGTCAGGAGAGTTACTTTCAAAAGATATACCACAAATAGAATTAACTTTCCTTTTTAGAAGGACTAGCTACAATCACGTAAATAACTAGTCTCTTTAGGCCTTTCGAATGTGGCAAAGACAACAATTACATTCACAGACTTTTCATCCTTCAAAGGAGAAGAGTCTATTGAGATAACATAGTTGAGCTTTGAGAGAAGAATAAGGTGTTGCAAGATCACATGTGTATTTTGACAGTTTCGTTATAGGTGTGAGAGCAAGAGATCCAAGAGTGAGCATTCTTGCAAAGTGAGAGAGAAAGGAGAGTTTTGTTGCTCAGAATAGGCAGGAGTGACTATTTCAGTCATGTCCAAGCAAAGGGGCACGTGTCAACAAAAACCTAATGCAGAATATGCTTGTCCGAATTTAAAATACTCTTGTAACATTTGTGCGTCGCAATGACATATGCACATTGTGCTTCCATCTAACCAAATTGGTCCCAAATCTCGATTAGAGGTGGCTATCTCTACTTCATCTTCAGGAGTCATGATGTCAAAATGATAAAATCTTGATCATGAATCTTCATCATAAATGCATTGGGCTCAATGTCAAAGTGTCATAAATGCACTAGGTGTAATTTGCAACACTACAATAATATTAATTAGATTTAATTATGCGTATTTACCTATTTGCGAGAACTTTAATTTTAATCATATATGTTTTAAACATGCAATTTTTTTATTATCAATTGTTATTTTTTATCAACTAAGTAACAAGAATTAACCTCTCATTTTGCTCAAGTAAAGTAACAACAAATTAAAGTGACAAGTGGAAATAATGGAGTTAAAAGCAATCATCCATTTCAAATAGAGAATGCCTCAATTGAAAATAAAATTTGGTTTAACTATTTAACAACTATACTCCTCATAAAGACAAGTTAATAGTTGCAAAGATAGAGATAATATATGACAATTATTAATAGAAAGTGGATTGTTGCAAATATTCTAGGTTGTAGACCTCACTAGAGACATCCTTTGCCTGGCTTGCCTCAATACAGTTGTAGACACTGGATATTTCCCACTGGTTCATACTCACTAAACAGGGTATGTCCGGGAAATTATTATCTTAAGTGAAATACATAAAACTTAAAATTCATTCAATATGCATTTATAGTTGCGAACTATGGAAAGAAAAATCTTTTATGGAATAGCTTTTATTTAAATTATTAATGCACTATTTGTGTACGGGATGTATTATATTTGTGATCTAAATTTTTGAATTTAACTTTGTTATAACTTTCTTTTCAAGAATTTGAGTTGACTAATGGATTATATTGTGTTTTTTATTAATATGATAAACTAATAAGGCACTGAGAGGGGGAAGTGAATCAGTGCAAGCAAAAACAACAACACAAATCTAATCACCACTTTTATCAACTTGAAGCTTATAAAAAATGCAAGGAAAATAAACACATAAACTAACACCCAATAACATATGCACCACATAGCACAATGTTTTTCACGTGGAAACTCAAATGGGAAAAACCACGGTGGGAATTAGTACCCACAAAATCAACTATTTACAGAATAGGGATCTGATCGGTTAAGGTCTTATCATTTCTCTGTTAGGAGCACACCCGGTTAAGAGTGTCTTAACCCGATTAAGAGCTATTAAAATAAGGCATGTTAGGACCAACCTTGTTAGGAGCTACCCAGCTATGGGATTTAAACAACACAAGTTAATGTGTGACCCTTTTAAGGGATTTAAACCTTCGAACCTGTGAGGATCCTACCGCACCCGATTAGGAGTGACCTTGTGAGAGGATTTTATCTTGTTGCAACTACTAGGGAACAACGAGTTTAACTGATCTGCATATAGCACCAATGGTGCAGTAGCACTAATGGTGCAGGAGCACCTAGCCTCATTTTCACCACAGGTTTGATAGCAGTTTTGGTTTTTATTAGTTTTAAGTTGGAAAGTTGTCTAAGATGTTTTTGAAGTTGTTCTAGGTTGTTTGGATGAGTTTTGAACTCATTGTGTGGTCTTGGTTTCTTGTTTTCTTCTTTTTGCTCAAAGTTGCCAGTTTGGGAGTTGCCTAGCAAATTGTTGTCAAAAGTGAGTTTTTAATGTGTTTTTGTTTTGAAAAGTGTTTAGGCATGTTTTGTGCTTGGGTTTTAGGTGTGAGTAATGTTCTAAGATGATTGGTGGTTTTTGAGACCAGCCTTGCATCATCTAGGCATCAATAGTTGACGTTTTAGACATGAAATGTCAAATTTAAGTGCTCTTGGACATGTACTTGTCCGTACAGGAGAATAACTAACTTGGAGAGGTATTTATTCTCCTGTTTGAACTATTGTAAGTGTTGATCGTTCGAAGTTATGAAGCATTTTGCAGACTTGCACTAATTTTTACCTTATTTTCCCTATGTTTTGACTCCATTTGAGCAGCAGTCTGTACACCTATTGTACGTGGCCGTACTATTTTTGCATTTTTCAGTACTCTTATGCTTCCTGAAGCTTTTCCCTTTGGTGGCATTTAATTTCATTAAGTTTTGAGTTTTCTGCAAAAATATTTAGTTTTGATAGTTTCACTGCCTTGTCTAGGAAATTGGCAAGGATGCTTGACCAACTTGGCTTCTTGAGGCCCTAAAAGCTCATGGCTTCCCAAGAACCAGTTGGTCAACTTGTAAGATATGTACATACTTGTTTTGATTGTAAAAGTGCAAGTGTAAGGAGTTTTGTGGCCATGGAGCCCTAGGCAAGTGTGCCATTTGGCTAGGGTTTTTGAAGAAGTTTGATGCTTTGCACTTCCATAGCAAATGCACTCATCAGATTATCAGACCTATTTTGATGTTTGAGTTTGAATGTAAAGGAAAAGAGGCTTTCTAAGCCATAATGAGGATGATTTCATTCTTAGTTTGTGAAAATAATGTAAAAGACAGTGAGTCACTGTTTTGAAGTTAATTTCCTTTCACTTGCTTACTCTCCACCATACATTGGAGTTTGTAAAGCATTGTACCTCTCTCTATTTGTTTGCAAACGAGATTGAGGAATGGTTTTTGACCCTGCCCATGGGTCTTGAGGTTTCCAAAGATCAATTAATGATCCTTTAGGCAAGGTTGTAATGCCCAGCTGGCGGTCACAGTCATTTATGACTGATTTTTGTATTCTTGGTTGATTGGTTTTTGTAATCTTCCTCTTCCAAGTGGCAGGTATGAAGGACATCAAGCATCAAAAGGAAGAGCATTTCTAAGAAATCACAAATCAGACCTTCAAATAAGAGCTTTTGACAGTGTAAAGTGTAGGTCCAAAGTGAAAGACAATGAGAAGGCAAAATAAATGCAGTCATAATTTCCTTGACAGTGAACAACTCTTTGTTTGTAATTGCCTAATGGCTTTTGTGTAGGGTTAATTTGATTCTCTTTTGTTCCTAATGATATGAGATCACATGATTTGAATGTATTTGGGTACTCATGTAACTGATGTGTTTGTAGATAGCAAGAATGGAAAAGTTGTCATTGTTGCATACCCCTCATGAGCAATTTTTTTAAATCTTATTCTCTAACCTTGGAAAGGTGTATAACTGTATTTTTGTGGCTTAAATAGCATGTAACATGGTAGAACCAAGTTTGCATGGTTCATATTGAAGGTCTTAAACTTGTTAGTCCATATTTGCCACCAAAACCCTTCCAAACCCTCCTTTTTGCACCCATTTTTGGGACAGTCATGGAGAAGGCTTAATGGACCTTAAAACTCATAAAATCTTCCATGACTCCCAAAAGGGTATCCATATATGAAGTCCTTTCAGTTTGTAATTCCATCGTTGGAGCGGGGAGAGCACAAAACCCCAAAAGGAGGGCTAATTCATTGTAGCCCGTTTTAGGCCTAAAACTTGGATTTTTGTCAAATCGGGTGCATAAAGGGAAGTTGTAAAGCATAAAAGTCATCAATACTAGTTGAAACAAGTTGGCCTTACATACATTTAGCACTTTTGGTGTGGTAGACTCCAAAACCTAGTTGTAGCACTTGTGAAGGACCTCTACACCCCAAAACGTAGAAGACTAAAGTCACCCATTGGGAGCAAAACTTGACATCAACTTGTAAACCAACAAAAGGAGACCTTGTGCAGTCAGAGAGCAGGTCAGGGATAGGGGAAGTGAGTCCCAAATGGGAGATTAAGGTGCCAGACCACAAAGCCTAAAGCTATGGTGTTGAAGCCTGTGAGCAACCAAGAAGAGTTGGACTTAGGGAGGTGGATCAAGGAGAGTTTCTAGGTTGTTTATAAACCTCTTGCACTCTGATTTTGGTGACTACACCTTGACACCAACAAGGACCTATCACTTAGCAAACATACTAGCCTATTGGGCAACCCACTTGCACTACCTCCCTATCATAGTGGTATCAAAGCCCAGTTACACTTGGGAAGAAGTAGCAATTTGGCAACCATGGTGACAAATGCAGAGCTAGCAAAGAAGGTGGAAGACCGGGAAGAAGAAAATAGGTTACTCAGAGTGAAGCTAGACCTCCTAGAGCAGAAGTTGGGTGTAGTAGAGGTGAAGGCAGATGAAGTCAGCAATAAGATAGAAGGAACAGAAGGCGGGGGTAAGCTATTAGCTATAGAAGATGAAACCCCTATACCAGACCTTGTGATAGAGAATGAACCCTTTTTGAAAGCCTTAAAGGCTATGAGTGGCAGAACACTAGAAGGAGTCCCACTATTCAGTGGTAAAATGGACCCAGAAGTGGTCATGGAGTGGATTGAGGGGCTTGAGAACCATTTTGAATGTGATGGTGTGACAGAGGCCCAAAAAGTGAAGGTTGCTAAATCCAGGTTGAGAGGAGCTTCCTTAACATGGTGGAAGTTCATTCAGGATGAACGTGAGAAAGAGGGCAAAAAGCCCATAGCAACTTGGAAGGGAATGTTGTCCAAGATCAGAGAGACTTACATTCCAGAGGACTATGAAATACAACTCCATAGGAAAAGACAAAACCTTAGGCAAAAAGAGTTAGATGTCAATAGTTATAGCGAGGAGTTTCAGAAGCTATGCCTTGGGTCAAAGATCCAAGAGGATGACAATGTCAAGGTTGCTAGGTATCCCAATGGTTTGAGATGGAACATACAGGAAGAGTTAAGTTTGTTGTGTCCTACAACAGTTCAGAAGTGCTACCAACTTGCACTCAAGGTAGAGGAAAGAAGTAGGAAGAAGCAAGAGCAGCATAACAGAGGTAGAGGAAGAGGCAGAGATGGTAGAGGCCATCGAGGCAATTTTGGGGGAAGACACATAGATCAAAGGTCCCAGGGGCAATCTAAGCTTATAGAGCAAAGCTGGGATCTCAGAGTAAACCCAACTATAGGGGTAGGGGATCAAGCAACCAAGGAAGGGGTAGATCTAGTGGACCAGGTCAAGGGTCTTACTTATCCACAATGAAATGCTACAACTGTCAGAAATTGGGTCATCATGCTTATAGGTGTCCAGAAAAGCCTAGTTCTTCCCGTGGAGGTGAAAAGAGAGTAAACTATGTTCAGGAGGAAGGAAGTAGTACAAGAACTCCAACAATGCACCTAGCCCCTGAAGATGGTGAGAGTCTAATGATGAGGAGAGTATTGATGCAAGAACCTCACAAGTGTGAAGTGTCTCAGAGAAGAGCATTGTTCAGGGTAAAGTGCAAAATCTTGGGCAAGGTATGTAAGGTGGTTATAGATTCAGGCTCCACAGATAACATTATCTCAGGGGAGGCAGTTAGCAAATTGAACCTACCTAGAATGAGGCACAGTGAACCCTACAAAGTAACCTGGTTAAACAAGGGGCAACATGTCCTAGTTAATGAACAAGCATGGGTAGACTTCAACATAGGTGAACACAAGGATAGGATACTATGTGACATCCTTCCTATGGATGCTTTCCATCTACTACTGGGTAGACCTTGGCAATTTGACAGGAGGGCACACCATGATGGTGAAAAAAACACATATTCCTTTCAAAAAAATGGCAGTCTACAAAATTCAGTCCCTTAGTGAAGAGACAGAGAATAGCAAACCACAGGCACCTAAAGTGTTATTAGTCAATGAAAAAGAGTTCATCCAAACCATGAAAGAGGGAGATGGGATTGGTTATGCACTTGTAGTGAAACCTAAGGAGGAGAAGAAAGAAAAACAAGTAGAGATCCCACAAGAAGTGCAGCAAATTCTTGATAACTTTAAGGGCATCATTAGTGATGGACAACCAGCAACATTATCTCCTCTTAGAGCCATTAGTCATCAGATTGACTTTATATCAGGAGCTTCTTTGCCAAACAAAGCAGCTTAAAAGATGACTCCTGAACAGAACAAAGAGGTAGCTAGGCAGATTCAAGAGTTGTTGGATCGGGGATTAATAAGAAAGAGTATAAGTCCTTGTGTCATACCCACTGTGTTAGCACCTAAGAAAGGGGGCACATGGAGACTATGCACAGACTCCAGAGCTATCAACAAAATCACAATAAGGTACAGGTTCCCTATTCCCAGGATAGAAGATTTGATGGATTGTTTAGGGGGTGCGAGGTATTTCTCCAAAATAGACTTAACAAGTGGTTACCATCAGATAAGAATAAAAGAGGGTGATGAGTGGAAAACTGCTTTCAAAACAAATGAGGGTCTTTATGAATTGTTGGTTATGCCTTTTGGACTCTCTAATGCTCCCAATACCTTTATGAGGCTAATGAATGAAGTATTGCAGGATTTTCTTTGTAAGTTTGTGGTAGTCTACTTAGATGACATTCTCATTTTTAGTAAGACTAAAGAGGAGCATTTGGAACACTTAGCTATTGTTTTGCAAAGATTATCTGATGAGCAGTTAACCATAAATCTTGAGAAATGTGATTTTATGAAACAAGAGCTACTCTATCTTGGTTTTGTTGTGTCCAGTGGAGATCTTAAGATGGATCAGTCCAAAGTTGTAGCCATAACAAGTTGGCCAACCCCACAATCAGCCAGTGCAGTTAGAAGTTTTCATGGTCTAGCCCAGTTTTACAAAAAATTTATCAAAGGATTCAATGAAATTTGTGCACCCATGTTAGATACAATAAAGGGTGGTCATAAGGTTAAGTTTCAATGGACAAAAGCAGCTAACAAGGGGTTTGAGTTACTCAAAACTAGAGTTGCTACACAGCCAGTGTTAATCCTTCCTAGTTTTGATAAACTCTTTACTATAGAATGTGATGCCAGTCATCTTGCAATAGGTGCAGTCTTGAGTTAGGATAATAGACCAGTTGCTTTCTTTAGCGAAAAACTACATGATGCAAAGAAAAAGTATTCCTCTTATGATTTAGAGTTATATGCATTGGTGCAGGCACTCAGGAAATGGAGGCATTACTTGCTTCCTAAATAATTTGTTGTGTATACAGACAACCAGGCAGTCAGTTTCTTGAATTCTCAGGATAAACTCAACCATAGGCATGTGAAATGGGTAGAATACCTACAAGCATACACCTTTACCCTTAAGTACAAGAAAGGCCAGTATAACAAAGTAGTTGATGCTTTAAGTAGGAGATTGTTGACTATTCAGGAGATCCAAGTTAAGAGTATTGGTATTGATTGCTTTCAAGATTTGTATCCAAATGATGATGATGTTCCTGCTGCTTATAAAGTTTGTCTTGCTTTTGAGAATCATTTCCATAGTGAGTATGCTAACTATACATTGCAGAATGGTTTGTTATTCAGGGGAGGACAGTTGTGTGTTCCTAAAGGTTCCATGAGAGCAAACCTTATTCAAGAGAAACACAATGGGTGTTTGAGTGGCCATTTTGGTCTCAATAAGACCTTAGAGTTGGTTCAACGCTTCTATTACTGGCCTAAGATGCAGAGAGATTTTCGGAGGTATGTTGAGCAGTGTATGATATGTCAGAAGGCCAAAGGTAATAGCACTAATGCTGGTTTATATCAGCCACTTCCCATTCCTTCTAGGCCATGGGAGTGCATCAGCATGGATTTTGTTGTAGGTTTACCAAAGACAAAAACAGGGTATGACAGTATCTTTGTAGTTGTTGATAGATTTAGCAAAATGGCTCACTTTATACCTTGCAAAACTACTAATGATGCTATTCATATTGCTTTCCTTTTCTTTAAAGAAGTTGTCAGAATACATGGTTTGCCATCTAGCATTGTGTCAGATAGAGATGTTAAGTTTTTGGGTCATTTTTGGAAGACTTTGTGGAAGAAATTGGGTACTACCTTCTCTTTTGGCTCAGCTTACTATCCACAGACAGATGGCCAAACAGAAGTGGTGAATAGAACATTGGGTAATCTACTCAGATGTCTCACCAAGGAGTATGGACAAAGCTGGGATCAGCTCATCCCACATGCAGAGTTTGCCTACAATGGCAGTGTAAACGGATCCACTGGTAAGAGTCCATTTCAGATTGATTATGGTATGCATCCAAGAGGTGTTTTTGAATTACATGATGTGACTAACTTGCAACATGTTAGTGGGATAGCAGAGGATATGGCACAGTCTCTGAAAGAGATCCATGAACAGGTTAAGCAATCTTTGCAGGACACCACAGCAAGAGTCAAGGCAAGGGTGGATGCTTCAAAGAGGGATGTACAATTCTCAGTAGGAGATTTTGTGATGGTGCATCTCAACAAGTCTAGATTGCAAAAGGGAGTTCCTACCAAGTTACAGATGAGCAGAATAGGGCCTTGCAGGATTTTGGCTAAGTATGGTCCAAATACTTATAAGATTGATTTCCCTGCTGATGTTTCTTTGTCTCCTATCTTTAATGTTGCAGATTTGGTACCTTTCAAGGGGCAGCCCTTAGAAGAGACTCAAAGAGCTTCAAACATTTCACATTCCCTTTTTGATCTATCTCTCCCCTCTTCTTCTTCTTCCATTCCTGAACAAGTACTTGATTCCAGAATCATCAAGAAGACTAGAAAGCATGACTATCTTGAACATTTGATCAAGTGGAAAGATCAACCAGCTTTTGAAGCCACTTAGATACTTGAAAGTGACTTCAACAAGGCTGGTATTCCTCTCTCTTTTCTGCCCAAAGCAGTCACATGACTTCTTTGTCACCGAGGGAGTATGGTGCAGGAGCACCTAGCCTCATTTTCACCACAGGTTTGATAGCAGTTTTGGTTTTTATTAGTTTTAAGTTAGAAATTTATCTAAGATGTTTTTGAAGTTGTCCTAGGTTGTTTGGATGAGTTTTTGAACTCATTGTGTGGTCCTGGTTTCCTATTTTCTTCTTTTTGCTCAAAGTTGCCAGTTTGGGAGTTGCCTAGCAAATTGTTGTCAAAAGTGAGTTTTTAATGTGTTTTTGTTTTGAAAAGTGTTTAGGCATGTTTTGTGCTTGGGTTTTAGGTGTGATTAATGTTCTAAGATGATTGGTGGTTTTTGAGACCAACCTTGCATCATCTAGGCATCAATAGTTGTCGTTTTAGAGATGAAAATGTCAAATTTAAGTGCTCTTGGACATGTACCTGTCCATACAGGAGGATAAATAACTTGGAGAGGTATTTATTTTCTTGTTTTAACTATTGTAAGGGTTGATCATTCGAAGTTATGAAGCATTTTGCAGACTTGCACTAATTTTTACCTTATTTTCCCTATGTTTTGACTCCATTTGAGCAGCAGTCTGTACACCTATTGTACGTGGCCGTACTATTTTTGCATTTTTCAGTACTCTTATGCTTCCTGAAGCTTTTCCCTTTGGTGGCATTTAATTTCATTAAGTTTTGAGTTTTCTGCAAAAATATTTAGTTTTGATAGTTTCACTGCCTTGTCTAGGAAATTGGCAAGGATGCTTGACCAACTTGGCTTCTTGAGGCCCTAAAAGCTCATGGCTTCCCAAGAACCAGTTGGTCAACTTGTAAGATATGTACATACTTGTTTTGATTGTAAAAGTGCAAGTGTAAGGAGTTTTGTGGCCATGGAGCCCTAGGCAAGTGTGCCATTTGGCTAGGGTTTTTGAAGAAGTTTGATGCTTTGCACTTCCATAGCAAATGCACTCATCAGATTATCAGACCTATTTTGATGTTTGAGTTTGAATGTAAAGGAAAAGAGGCTTTCTAAGCCATAATGAGGATGATTTCATTCTTAGTTTGTGAAAATAATGTAAAAGACAGTGAGTCACTGTTTTGAAGTTAATTTCCTTTCACTTGCTTACTCTCCACCATACATTGGAGTTTGTAAAGCATTGTACCTCTCTCTATTTGTTTGCAAACGAGATTGAGGAATGGTTTTTGACCCTGCCCATGGGTCTTGAGGTTTCCAAAGATCAATTAATGATCCTTTAGGCAAGGTTGTAATGCCCAGCTGGCGGTCACAGTCATTTATGACTGATTTTTGTATTCTTGGTTGATTGGTTTTTGTAATCTTCCTCTTCCAAGTGGCAGGTATGAAGGACATCAAGCATCAAAAGGAAGAGCATTGCTAAGAAATCACAAATCAGACCTTCAAATGAGAGTTTTTGACAGTGTAAAGTGCAGGTCCAAAGTGAAAGACAACGAGAAGGCAAAAAAAATGCAGTCATAATTTCCTTGACAATGAACAACTCTTTGTTTGTAATTGCCTAATGGCTTTTGTGCAGGGTTAATGTGATTATCTTTGGTTCCTAATGATAGATGATTTCACATGATTTGAATGTATTTGGGTACTCATGTAACTGATGTGTTTGTAGATAGCAAGAATGGAAAAGTTGTCATTGTTGCATACCCCTCATGAGCAATTTTTGTAAATCTTGTTCCCTAACCTTGGAAAGGTGTATAACTATATTTTTGTGGCTTAACTAGCATGTAACATGGTAGAACCAAGTTTGCATGGTTCATATTGAAGGTCTTAAACTTGTTAGTCCATATTTGCCACCAAAACCCTTCCAAACCCTCCTTTTTGCACCCATTTTTGGGACACTCATGGAGAAGGCTTAATGGACCTTAAAACTCATAAAATCTTCAAGAAATCCCAAAAGGGTATCCATATATGAAGTCCTTTCGGTCTATAAGTCCATCGTTGGAGCAGGGTGAGCACAAAATGCCAAAAGGAGGGCTAATTCCTTGTAGCCCGTTTTAGGCCTAAAACTTGGATTTTTGTCGAATCGGGTGCATAAAGGGAAGTTGTAAAGCATAAAAATCATCAATACTAGTTGAAACAAGTTGGCCTTACATACATTTAACACTTTTGGTGTGGTAGACTCCAAAACCTAGTTATAGCACTTGTGAAGGACCTCTACACCCCAAAACGTAGAAGACTAAAGTCACCCATTGGGAGAAAAACTTGACATCAACTTGTAAACCAACAAAAAGAGACCTTGTGCAGTCAAAGAACAGGTCAGGGACAGGGGAAGTGAATCCCAAATGGGAGATTAAGGTACCAGACCACAAAGCCTAAAGCTATGGTGTTGAAGCTCGTGAGCAACCAAGAAGAGTTGGACTTAGGGAGGTGGATCAAGGAGAGTTGCTAGGTTGTTTATAAACCTCTTGCACTCTGATTTTGGTGACTACACCTTGACACCATCAAGGACCTATCACTTAACAAACATACTAGCCTATTAGGCAACCCACTTGCACTATTTCCCTATCAACCAATGTGCCTGATTAGATCCGCTTCAGTTTTGCTTCTAACACCAACTAAACATCAATACAGAGCTTCACCTTTCACCGCACAATCAAATTCGCAATACGGATTTCATATATAGGATCCATCATCACACAATATACTCATTTTTATAAACAACTCTACTAAGTCGGCTAAGATCCCTTGGAACAATTTCCTAGATTCAATGTATCTAGACAATCTTGTACATTACACTTTACTCATGTCGGCCACAAACAACTTAACTCAAAAATAAAACATTAAGTCTACTGGATTACCGATCTAAGTAGTTATGCTCTACCGCTTTAATGGTTCTTCTTGATTGACTGCTCAGTACATCATAACTCACTCATTCCATCAAATTTGTTGATGTGGTTCTGGTCATAGACTCTTGTCAATGTCACGAACATACATACCAAACCACAACACTTAACTCTTCACTGATCTTCCATACCGGTCGCTTGAACATAGCTCTGTGATTGTTTACCGGTTCACTGTTTGACTGCTTCCTCTACTAGTTAGGCTTTACCGATTGGACTAAATGACTTAGATGACTGAAAAAAAATGGTTGTCATCAATGACAACATAATACAAGTCATCAATCAACCTATTACAACTCTAGATCATCATCAAGCCAGCAATCTCCCCATTTGGCATTGATGGCAACACTTAGGAAAAAATTTGTCTAAGTGTCACATTACAAAAATTATGACCCATGACTCAAATACATAACATGACTCCCCCTTATCAATTACATGCTATTACAAAAATATATATATACTAGTAACCTTTTACAAAATTTTGACCCATACTACTACTCCCCTTTTGACAGCAATGGCAAAGGTAAGTAAATACATGAAAAGATGAATGCAATATATATCAAAATTTAGAGTTCAAACTGATTTACAATGTCATCTTATGAAATACATCTGCAAAACTAGACTTCAAAAGTGTCAAATCATTGTGCCAAATCTCCAAATGTGTCCCTGTTATCTCAATATGTGTCTGGATCTGAGATGCAAGCTCTTCCATGGCATCAAGTGTGCTCATCTCCGGTGTAGCCAAAATTGCTTGTCTCCTTGTAGCCTCTCTACAAAATTTCAATCTTAGGGACTAATAAAGTCTGCAACTCCTCCAGTGAAGTTGTCATTTTCACCTGTTCAGCCTCATAAGCCTTAAGCTTTTGTTGTAGTGCAACAAATGATCTGCCAAAATGGATTGCAGAATCATTCAAGGTCATGTTGAGCTCCCTGCTTCTTCTTCTCAAGATCATCACAAAACAATGAAAAATTGGCAATTGTGGAAAGGATTTTACCTCTGGTTTGTAATGCTTCTTTAATGAGGTCCATGTTGATAGTAAGATCTACTCTATCTTTATCAATGCCTTTCATTAACTGTTCAATTTTTATCTTCTCATACTCCTTTTCCACATTCTTAATTGCAGCTTCCTCCAAGATTTTCATTTGATCTCTTGTTGTTGTGACCAGTTGCTCCAGTTTGGCAATAGGATTAGGAAGACTGTCTATATCAGTCTCTGGTAATATAATGGATAGAATATCAACAGCAGCCTGAATTGTTTGTGCTTCTTTTCTCAGAGCCTTCATTATTTGTTTTTGCCTTAGATTAATGGCAGATGCAATCTGCATTAGCTCAATTGGGCTCAACATTTCCATATTGATCGGTCCTTGAATGCTCACAGTGTCATCTTCTTCATCATCAACAATCTTCTTTGATGTAAGTGACTAGGAGATCACTTTCTGATCAGGTTCTCCTTCCTTATTTTCTTCTTCCTTCTTCATCTCTACATCCTTCTTCAGTGCTTTCTTTTCTACATTCTGTTATGTTTGTGTGATCACCAATGGCTCTTGTGCTTTTGTCTTGTCTGGTTGCTCAATGGGTTGTACATTTTCTGTTTTCTCATTCATCGGTTGCTTTGTCATTTCTTCATCTTGGTGTTGTGCCTTCTTTGCATCTTCTTTACCTGTACCGGTTAGATTCTCTTTCGGTAATATTGTCTCATCATCAGGGATAATGATTGGATCTTTCTTAGTGCTTGTATCAACTGATGTGTCAACAAAGACAATCTCATCCAATATAATATCATCAATCTCCAAATCATCAGGGAGATCTTCTCCCTTTAATCTCTTTGGTTCCTTTTCTACTTCAGGAATAAGGCCCAAAAACTTCTTTAAAATTTGCTCAGTCTCAGCATGTACCAACTGAGATTCACCAACTAATAATCTTGTCAAGCTTTTCTTTGTAAGAAATAATGGCCTTGTCTTAGAAATAATTTCTCGAATGTCTTCCCTAGAGGTTCTCGGTTGCAAGTGCATCAATATAAATTCCATTAATTCTTTGTCCTGCTTTATAGCAGTCTTCCATCTTGCTTCCAATTTATCATACAAAGAATCAGGAATCAAACCTTGCAACTCAATTAATGCTTTACAATACTTGTTCATATACCAGACAATAGTATCTTCAATTTGCATTTGCTCATCTTCACTAAAATTGTTATAAAGTCTCTTTACATCAGTCAAAATACCATACATTCTTATTTTATCCAAAATCCTTTCAAGTAAAGTGAGTTTACTTACAGGTGGTTTCACATATTTCATAGTAGGAGATCCAAACACTTTGGATTTCTTCCCACTAGCTCTTAATTCTTTCTTCTCATCTTCAGAATCTGTATCTTCTTCCTCAACAGTTTCAAGTGTCCTTTGTGCTTGTTGTTTCTTCCTTTTCCTGTATACTTCTTTCACCTTGGGTGCTTCAGGCTTAGCTTCCTTAGGTTTTCTTCTAATTTGAATCTTAGTAGGAGGGGGCTTCTCCTTCACCATTGTACTCCTTGTTTGTCTATCGGTGTTGGTACCAGGGGGTTTCACATATTTCATAGTAGGAGATCCAAACACTTTGGATTTCTTCCCACTAGCTCTTAATTCTTTCTTCTCACCTTCAGAATATGTATCTTCTTCCTCAACAGTTTCAAGTGTCCTTTGTGCTTGTTGTTTCTTCCTTTTCCCGTATACTTCTTTCACCTTGGGTACTTCAGGCTTAGCTTCCTTAGGTTTTCTTCTGATCTGAATCTTAGTAGGAGGGGGCTTCTCCTTCACCATTGTACTCCTTGTTTGTCTACTAGTGCTAGTACCAATTGGGGCACTAGAGGATTCAACCTTTTTTGCTTCAAACTTAGCTCTAGCCTTTGCAATTGCCTCTTTAGTAAAACCTTGTTCAACTACAAATTGTTTCACTTATTTTCTTACCTTCCTTGCAATGACCGGTTTTGCTAACTCAGAATGTACTTCAATAGATTTCTCCTTATATGTTCCAAACCTTGTTGCATTTGGATCTACCAGTATAGATAGAAGATGATCAGCTTCTACCTCATAACCCATGGGCATCACCCATGATGTCCTAGGTTCTACTGCCTCCATTTGACGAGTGTCAACATCAACCATGAAACAGATAAAATCTTCATACCTTTTAACAACCTGTTCTGGTATCCTTTCTCTTTCATGTATCATCTTCTAAAAATCTTTAAAATATCCCCAAATTACCTTTGTAAACTCATTACTGATCATCTTGATGATGTTCTTGATTTGTAACATTGTTCGTGTACCTTTCGACCATTGTATATCACCGATACCGGAAAAGGAGTTCTGGAAATATAAAAATAAACCTATAATCATCTGTCCAAATTTAAATTTATGCCTTTTATCCTTCTTGATAGATTTTAGATTTAATATCAACTGGGTTCTCGGGGCTTCAACAAGATCATAGTCTACATTTTCTTTAATCATCTGGTAGGTAGTATGAATCGCAACTCCGGGAATAATGTTTGTTTTGCTTGAATGATAACCCTATATCCAATGACCATAGCTGCAAATTTCACCTCAGGGTCTTCAATCTTATTTATAGTCATTGCTCGACCATCCCATTTAGACTTTGTTAATCGAGCGACTTCATCCTTCGGGATTGATCTCAGCACAGGAACTTCATCGATTGCCCACAATTCGATGATGCCATGAATAGCTTCCTTTGTAATCTTATGTGGTCGATCAAGCCACATAAACTGATCATGTATTCTGCTCAAGACATATCTAATATGGTCTTCTTTGAATTCATCAAGAAAGTTCAGCGCATGGTGAAAACCCTTGTCGGTAACCCTTCGGAATTGATCTTTTATAACTCCTTTCTTATCACACAAAGTCTGATACTGATTAAATATAGTAATAGTTCCCAAATCTTCCAATTTGCAATGAATATAGGATCAAACATCTTCCACATGTAATACACCATAGGGTACACTAGATAGGGCTCTAGCCGGATCGGTTTTTGTCGACTTATGTGGATGCCTCTTGAATTCCGATCGATGCCTCTTGAATTCCGGTTGAGGCCTTTCAGTAACATCTACAAAGTGGTGTGTATCTATTGCAAAATATCAAACACAACCTTAGATTCTCAGATAAATACCTTTTCAACTTCTTCGTTGCTAGAGTTTCTGCACTTTTCGGTCTGAATGCACTTCACCGATTCACTTCTCCACAAATCTCTTCAATCTACAATCAACCTTGCCAATGCAGTATTCAAAAGCTCTTCTCTACTTTAGTCACTCTCCAAATGCTCTTGAGAATGCAAAGGTAACAAATGAAACTTGTAAAACACTTTTTATTTACCTTTCACAAACTACATTAAATGCTATACCCGATTGAACAAACCCTAAACACCATTCAACCCTAAAACATGCAATCGGTTCTCACAACACATCCAACCTACTGGTTTCAACTCAAAATCATTACTCATCATCAAATTACATCTGAATATGCATATTTAACTTATCGCACAATCCTTCAGGGGGTCTAAAAACGGATTTGACAATAAGTTCCCCCTAAGCTTTATAACTAGCTAAGTTAACCGGTGAGGGATTCTCCACACTAGGTGAAGAATTAGAATCTTCTGATGGTTTCTTCTCACTTTTCTTTCTCTAAATCTTGTTCATCTCTTCTCTGGTTTCCTCCACATCAACCTTCTTCTTACCTTTCTAGTCAACAGACTAATTAACCGGTTGATTCATTCTTGCTCTACAAAACTTTGCAAGGTGTCCTAGTTTCTGACAATGAAAACAAGCCATTCCAGATGCTCTCCAGGGTCTAGCATTGCCTCTACCAGTTCTTCTCTGACAGTTCATAGCAACATGTCCAAAGTTGTGACAAATTGAACAAGTCACATTCTGTCTATACTCCATCTCATAAGGACTAGACCAGTTCACACAAGGTCTCTGCCAAGTAGGGTTTCTCTGGTTATTGAAAGATCTTTGTCATTCACTATTAGGTCTTTGATTCATGTAAGGTCTATGAATGTTTGCTCCAGACCTGGACTCAACTGCTCTATGCCCATACTTGTTGCAAGTGTAACAATAGCCATCAAAAGTTCTAGGCTTATATCCTTCATAAGTATTAGACCTATATCCATCAAAAGAACTAGATCTGCTTCTACAAACATTAGTAGTATGACCTAGCTTATGACAATTAAAGCATACTGGTTTGTAGGGTTTCTTACCGGTGTTCTTCTTTGTCTTAGGTGTAGATTTTCCTTCATGCATGATGTCCTTAGTACCAAAAGGCTCTCCTTTCTCAAAGGTAGTGTATCCCAAGCCATGTGTATCTCCATTCTACCTTTGTGACTAGATCTGCTCATCAAGCATAGTAGAGCTCTTGTTGTATTTAGCTAGGATCTCATTAGCATCAACCAACTCCTTAGTAAGATCTTCATTCTTTTTCATAAGACTCTCTCTAAAAGACATAGCCATGTCTAGATCAACCTGTATTTCTTCTTTTTCTTATGTTTCCAATATGAAGATGTGCATGCAAAGTACCAATCTCCTGATTCAATTTAGAGATCTCATGATCCTTCTCTTTGATCTTGTCTTCAGCAACCCTCCTGGCTTCCAGCTCTTGACTCATCCTGATAGTTAGGGCTTCCAGCTCTCTCCTCAGATTTGACTTATCATCATTCAGCTTTTCCACCTCATTAGCCAATGCATCAATGTTAGCTTCTTCAGATGAACTATTTTCACTAATTTCATACAACTGCTCAGCTAGCTCTCTCCTCTTAGCCAATGAAGCTCTATACTTGACCCTTAACTCACCTAGGGCTTCTTCAGATTCTGCAAGCCGGTTAGAAAGCTTTCTATAACTCATATCCCCCATGATAGCCCTAAGGATCCTTCCCAAGCGATTAAGCGTTAAGGGAATGAGGCTCTGATATCAATTGATAAACTTATAAGGCACTAAGAGAGGGGGGTGAATCAGTGCAAGCAAAAACAACAACACAAATCTGATCACCACTTTAATCAACTTGAAGCTTATCAAACATACAAAGAAAATAAACACATAAGCTAACACCCAATAACATATGCACCACATAACACAATGTTTTTCACGTGGAAACCCAAATGGGAAAAACCACAGTGGGAATTAGTACCCACAAGATCAACTATCTGCAAAATAGGGATCTGACCGGTTAAGAGTCTCTTAGCCCGGTTAAGAGCTATTACAATAAGGCTTGTTAGGACCAGCCCTGTTAGGAGCTACCCAGCTATGGGATTTAAACAACACAAGTTAATGTGTGACCCTGTTAAGAGATTTAAACCTTCAGACCTATGAGGATCCTACCGCACCCGGTTAGGAGTGACCTTGTGAAAGGATTTTATCTTGCTGCGACTGCTATGGAACAACAAGTTTAACTGATTTGCATATAGCACCTATGTGCCTGATTAGATCCGCTTCAATTCTGCTTCTAACACCGAGTTAACATCAATACAGAGCTTCACCTTTCACCGCACAATCAAATTCGCATTACGAATTTCATATATATGATCCATCATCACACAATATACTCCTTTTTATAAACAACTTTGCTAAGTCGGCTAAGAACCCTTGGAACAATTTCCTAGGTTCAATGTATCTAGACAATCTTGCACATTACACTTTACTCATGTCAGTCACAAACAACTTAACTCAAAAATAAAACATTGTCTACCGGTTTACCGATCTAAGTAATTTCGATCTATCGGTTTAACTATTCTTCTTGATTGACTGCTCAATATATCATAACTCGCTCCTTCAATCAAATCTGTCGATACAGTTCCGATCATAGACTCCCACCAATGTCATGAACATACATACCAAACCGCAACACTTAACTCTTCACCGATCTTCCATACTAGTCACTTAAACATAGCTTTGTCACTGTTTAACTGCTTCCTCTACCGGTTAGGCTTTACCGGTTGGACTAAATGACTTAGATGACTAACAAAACATGGTTGCCATCAATGACAACACAATACAAGTAATCAATCAACCTATTACAACTATAGATCATCATCAAGCCAACATAATAAGCAGCGTTGACTAGGGCACTGACCCTTTAACATAGTCAGAGACTAACAACAACAAAACCTTGTCAGTTAGGCAAACAAGGGAGCCTACTAGACCAAAAACAAAACAAACCCGAATCAAGGAGGAATAGAAACATCTGAGCAGAGATTTGGAAAGATTTGGGGAAGGGGGGAGGACCTCCCCTTCTACTTGCAACAAACCACTGTCCAAGTGATACACTCATTAGTATCATCAAGGGAGAGATCATTCGAAAGGGGGTCAACAGGAATATGACCAATAGAAACATGAACAGGTTGCAGAGGAGCTGCAAAAGAATGAGCGGATACCACGTCAGGGGCATCACTAGTAGCTTCAAAAGGGTGTAGTGAATCTGCAACAGGTTGTAGAGGCGTCGCAAAACAAGACTACGTAGTCGCATAAGTAGATGGGTCGTTGGTAGGATCAGAAGGAACGCCATCCCGAGACTCCACTTATGCGTCGTCGGTAGGATCAGAAGGAACGCCATCCCGAGACTCCTCATCCGAGCCATCTGAAAACTCCTCTGAAGCATAGATGGTTAGATGATCAAATGTAGCATCCTTCCACCAAGTCGCAACACCCTTATGTCGGGAAATAGAACACTCTGAAGCCAAATGTCCAATAGAGAAGCACTTCCGATAGCGAAAGGGGAGACCTTCAAAATTGAGCAGTTGCATCCAGAACCTATCCCCAACCATAAGAACCACATCTCCCAGGAGAGGCGAAGCAACGCCAATGTCTATCAAGATGCGGGTGAAGGTGGAGTGGCCCATAGAGGAAGTATCATCATCCACCATCAAAAAATGACCAATGAAGTTGCCAATGGCCTCATAGTAGGACTGTTCCCAAAATTGAAAGGGAAGGTTCGAGAGACATCAGACACACATTAAGTGGTTCAGTAAGAGGGTTGAAGGCAGTAAGTGGTTCAGTGGTCCAGGGCTTGATAGAGAGAGGGTGGACACCCTAGGCCCACAACTTACCCAACATCAAATCTTGATCAGCCGAAGAGGTAAAGGAAGCAATAAAAAAGCCTTTAGCACAAGGAAATAACTCAATATTGTAAGCAACCAAAGGCTTCCAGGAGTCACTCACCCAGTGGAGATCCCGTAAGGAGAGCCAAAGCCCATAAAATCTGCACACCAGGGCACAACGTTGGTAGAAACCAATGTTGTCGACAACATACTGCCCACAAACTATCACAAGGGATGACTTGGCACAAGGGAGAGGACGAACACCCTTGGAGGATGGAGCAGCAGGTCTTGCCACTCGAGCAAAACTACGTTTACCAACAGGCAGGGGCTTGGACGGGGCAGCATTCAAAGTATTCTTGCCAGAAAGAGCAGCCACACCATGGGCCAAAGTTGAAGCCGTAGAACCCACGGGAGGGGGGTGCTTAGCGAGAGTAATGGTCATAGCAGCACCAAGGGGGTCTCTCCAGCCGGGATAGAAGAACCCACCACTAACCCTAAAGCCAAGGGAGCTAAAGCAGGGAGAGCCACAGAAGGGTCCAGCAGGCCAAGAGCCAAGACACCTGAATGGACAGAAGCGGAAGGAGGCAAACCAGGCAAGGAGGGAAGGAGGAAATTCAAACCTGTAGCTGAAGAGTCGTTACACGTAGTCATTGTTACTTTAGTGTCCAAATCATTTGGATTATATTATGTTACTTATGTCTTATATTAGTACGTTAGAAATCAACTCTCAAATACAATTCGGATATCTTAATGGTCAAGGAACTCTCAAATATAATTCGGATATCTTAATGGTCAAGGATATATTATTATTAGGGTATACGTTCTAATATCTGTACATTACCTCGAGAACACCAAGATTTCTGCCTGTAGCTTCAGGCGAATTTCATCTTTCTATCAGGTTATGCAATTGCTATAGATCCCTGAGTAAGCATCTGTCCACCACTGCCACCTCATTTCATTCAGTTCCCTTTTTTCGTCGTGTTGCAATCTTTTCAGCTTCTACATATTATTTCCACATTGTTCAAGAGAGTTGCGTTATCATAGTGAGCTGCGCTCAAGTGCAACACTAACTTTTTAACAAGCAACGTCTCTGCCAGACATGCCAAGATCTGACAAGAATCTTGCAAATTCTCAGATAGGAAAACTTCGCAATATTCACTAAGGCCTCATGACGGTAGAATCAGACTCTTTATATATAATATATAATTCCAAGAAGGATTTGTCTTCAAGATTTCATTCAACTTTTCATAGCAGCTGGTTGAATAGGATGGTGTAACATTTCAGTTTTCTATTACATTTGCACTAATGTAGGTGCACCAACCACAGAGATCTACCATATAGGATTGATGTTTGTGATCAAATAGTAAGCACTTCAACCTTTTTTTTTATTTCGATGAGTTCAATTGAAGTACATAGTCTTGTTCAAATGTGAAATAATGTTTACGTTTTTATCAGGCTAATCTTGACCTTCATTCTCTTATGAGAACATTTATAGATTCTGATCTTACATTAAATCTCATTTAATTTTATTTGATGAGAATTAAAAGTTATTGAATAAATAAACTAGATTTTAATTCTATAATTTTTTTATAACATTTAATTTAAATTAACTGTCAACCCATTTTGATATTATATAATATACATCTTAACATGATAAGTTACATATAATTTTCTATCAGCATAACCCTTACACCTAATGCAAAGAGCTAGTTGTTGATACATTCATATCTTTAAACTCCACTTCCTATTGCCGCTGTACTTTTGCCCCTTGGCCTTGCAATGCATACCATTTGTTTCTTTTTAAGCACCAAATACAAATTTGTAACTAGTTATTGTTCTTTAATGCTCTACAATAATGAGATGTATTGGTGTGGATGAGAGATGTTGATGAAATAAATATCTTTGAATACTAGCAGATGGCATTGAATTACATTAACATGAATTAGTGGGCTTTAGAAATCAGAAGTAATCAAGTTCATGTCTGTGATTGACCTTCTAACTACAAACCTAACTTAGGATAAACATAGGTATTAGAAAGTACTACAAATTAATATTTCTCGGAGAAATTATTTTTCTTTTTTTTTGCAAAATTCATTACAAAATGTATTAAATTAAAAATCGACACGTTGAAAGAGAAAATGCATGGTTTAATAGCATTTTTCCTACATCTATAAAAACTCACGAGTTAAACTTGTAAAAACTCGCCCAGCATAAAAAATAGAGAGTACTCGCGCAGAGTTTGCAAACTATGAAGTGGATAATGACCAGTTATAGAATAAGCCACTAAAACCTGCCCGATCTTGTTAAGCTCACCATCCGAGCTGCTCCATCAGGCTGAGTACCTCTGACACCAGCAGAGGATGCTGAGCCTGTTTGGTAAGGAGTTCTCCCAACGCTACTATATGCATCTTGGTAGCGTGTGCTTTGATAGCCTGAAGAATATGCAGCTCCGGCACGACCAGCTTGACCAAACCGATCTTTTGAAAACGTGGCTCCAGAAGCACCAGTACGTCCCTGGCCACCTGCATTCCGTGCACCCGTATAGGTTGACCGAGAAGAAAAACCACCCTGTCTGCCTTGTCCATTAGAAAAATCATTTTGCCACCGACCAGAAGCAGCACCAGCATAATCTTGTGCGTCTCTCCTCCTTGTTGCCAGAGGTCCCTCTAATCCACCTCCTGTTCGAGCATCAAAAGCTCTCTCATTACTATCAATGAGAACTGACAATTTCTCAGCAAATTGTATTGCCAAGGCTTGTAATCTGGTAGGCTCCACATTATGAGTAACAATGCACCTTGTAGGCTGGTCCCAACTTGCATGAAGTTCTTCTGCTATCATCATCCTACTCACCATGCTATGTACTTGTGCTTCAGAAAGCTCAAACATAGTTGTAAGCTGATCTAAGCTCAGCGAACCATAACATGAGGAATAGGTGAATAGGTAAGTTCTCAGAGCTTCTTCACGAATTTTTAACTTCAACATATCTAGCACATTATCCTTTTCTCGAATAAGCTTCCAAGCATCAAGACTTTCAATAACTTTGTATGCTTTTTCCCATTCGCCCTTGCTTAATGCTCGGGTTGCAGCCATAACATGATCACGAACATTCTCAGGAGGACCCGTGAATGTTTGCTTCTCATTTATTTCCAATATACGCCGGAATGGCTTACTTATCACCTTTCTTCTAACATCATGTGCATTTGCAGCCATATTTGGCACCTCCAAAAGCATGGCACAAATCAGATGAACAGCTTCAAGTAATTCAAGATTAATATGCATGTGGTAAGGCATTTGCCTCCGCCGCTCAAGTTTTTCCTGAAAGTTTTCAAAGGCAACAGATTAGTCTAGAAAAAATAGTAAATAGTAAATACTCACGTCAACCCTGATGTCACAATAAAAAATTAAAAAATACAGCATACAAAAATACAATAGAAGGATATATTAGAAAAAACCATGACATGCCACATTAAAAGGAAGACAGGTCAAAGAAAAGAACAGACAAATTGACAAGAAAAGAAAATAGTTTACAAAATTTAAGCATACCCTGCTGGAACAGAAGGCACAAGTATCTTCCAAATGATGCAATCAAACCAAACTGCATTTGTCATAAGCAAACTGATAATTCAGCAGCCCAAGGAATTTGTGAAAAATATTTTTGAACGACAAGACCAAAATTTTTCACAATTAAAATATTTCTCCAAAGCAAAATCAGATGCAAATTATTTTTCAATCTTTATCTAAAGCAAAAACAGATGCAGATTTCTTTCACAATTAATGTCTCTCTAAAGCAAACTCATATGTGAGTATCCAAAAACCTGCAAGCACAACAATTTCTCTAACCACTCGAGTTTGCAAGCAAAGTCAATCAGGTTTGCAAGAATATGGCCTAAAGAACAATGGAAGTTTTTTAAATATATCCAGCTCATTGTACTTTTTACTTCAATATTTAATTTCCTGTTCGAGATATTATTTTTGAACTTCTGAAAAATGTCTCATCCTTGTAAAATACAAGATGCAATCTCTTATTTAACAGTCTCAACCCCTCTGCTGTGCCAGTTAATCTCAAATCGACAGATATTCGTGTGTCAGAAAAGATACATATATTCACAAGATAAATAGCACATCTCTTTAAACAGGATGTGTTCTGGCTAACCACGCTCCTGGTCTTCCCTGATAGGTAGCCAATAACATACTGTTGAGTTTCGAGCAGTAGTCAACTAATTTCGATAACTATGTGCAAGTAACTAATTGTTTTAAAGGTCAGACTAGATAAGTGAGGTCAAAAGCTTAATGATATGATCATTTCAATATTCACCATGACAAAATTTTGTTTAAATCATCAAATGGTTAATTACAGCTGCATATAGATTAGTGAATCTTAAATCAGCAGTCAATCAAGAACAGAGGACAAGATGGCAAATAAGTCACAAAGTGCAATAGTTTCTCAAGGCTTAATGAAAGGCATTACCAGATAACTCATCAATCAGAATCCTTCAATGGCCCCTTTCATATCTTCTATCAACCAAGATTTTTGTCATGAAGGCACTGCTATACACAGGCCATGTGGTTAGTGGAGTTGTGAAACTAGATGAATCCAAATGAGGCCTGTCCAAGAGTCCAAATACAATTTAAGATTTTCTTATCCTTTGCGGAATTGTACTCACAAACTACAAAAGTTCGACTCAATTGAGGGTTTTTATTGTCCTTCTAAATTAATGCCATCAAGTAATCACAATATGCAACTACATTGACTAGTTTGGCAAAGAAACTGTGAATTTTGCATTTAATAAAATCGCAGACAGATAATGTCACAGCTCTCCCCATAGCTCTGGTGAACTGCCAGTTCCCTTACACCTTATTCAATGCTTTGTCAATCCACGTGTGAAATCTGTCCTAAACTTTCCCATTAGTAGCACAAATGACACCAAGCAGACTGGCCTTTCACATGGTTACAATTGAAAGATCCACTGGTGACTACACAGCCTATGCAACTTTCTTCCTTTAGATTGGTCCTACTTTTAAGGAGAATAAGCATACAAATCTTACAGAGGAGAATCTGCTACTTGGTGAGGACATGTAGTGTAATTCAAGACTTGACAAGAACAAAAGACAGTCCAATTTGGAGGGCTGTGTCAATATCTGCACAAAAACATTGCACATAAACTAAATAGATGATTGTACTCCTGTTTAAACTACGTAACCCAGTGATGCATCCTGTGTTTTCAGAACCCTGGGGATGAATCCCGTGTTTTCAGAACCCGTCCCCTGTTTCAGGGACACGGGGACAAGTTGGAAATGTTCTAGGTGGTAAGCACATTAATTTAAAATATATAGATGCCAGTTTAATAGTATGGATCAATATATATGCGCAATGACAATAAAATTTATGAAATTTTGTCAACTTGCCTGTGGTATCAGAGCCAAGGTGTCACTAACTTCTGATTTTTAGCAAATCAATTGTTGCATATAGCTGCTGTTTGTTTTCAGATTAAAATATCAGGTTTGAAGGCTGAAGATAGACTTGAGGGAGCCATTGATTTTGCTGCTTGGAAAGTCCATATTCTATTGATCCTTGAGAGAATGATCTGCTGAAATTTGTAGAAGAAGAAAGGTTGTCTCCTCCAGAAGATGCTGAAGAGCTGAAACAGTTCAAGAAAGATTCCCTCAAGGCTAGAAGGATCATAATTGAGTCTGTCAAGAATCATCTTGTCACTGTCATATCAAAGTTTGTGTCTGCCCGGGAAATGATCAAACACTTGGAAGGGATGTATGAAGTCAACAACCTCAGCAGGGCCCTTGCTCTAAGACAGCAGCTTCTTCACATGAAAATGAAAGAAGAAGACTCAATCATAGCCTACTTCATGAAGATCAATGAACTAAAGGACAAGCTAAGCACTCTTGATTGCCAAATCTCGGATAAAGATCTTGTTATGATTGCATTAAATGGTCTACCTGATGAATGGGAACCATTCATTCGTAGCATTGGTGGAAAAGCCGATCGTTCCAACTTTGAGCGTCTTCAATCTGATTGCATCGAAGAGGAATCTCGAATTGAGGTAAGAGGAAAACTCAAGAACTCTCACAAAGATAATCATGTTCTCTTAGCTAAATCTAGGAAAGGTGGACATTGGAAGAAAGAAAAGAGAAGCAAAGATTTTAGATGATCCTCCTATGATCCAAGGAAAAAGTCAAGAGATTCCTCTCACATTCGTTGCTTCAGATGTGATAAGTATGGTCACTATGCCAGAGATTATCAGAATGACCCAAAGGAAAGGGAAGCCAACTTAAATGAAGTTGCTGAATAAAGTGAAGATTACCTTCTTATCTCTGCTCTATCCAACAATTTTCCTACGGACAGCAATACGTGGATACTTGACAGTGGTGCCTCCAGACACATCTCAGGATTTCGTGAGCATCTCTCAGATCTGATTGAAAAAGACACCAACCTTCATGTAGTAATCGGTGATGATGCTCGATACTCGATAAAAGGTTCTGGCACTACCTCTTTCAAACTAGATTCTGGTATTTCCTTACAACTCTGTGATATTCTCTTTGTACCTGGTATTAAAAGAAATCTTATTTCCATTTCTGCCTTAGAAGATAAGGGTTTGCAAATAGCATTTTCTGAAGGGAAAGTACTTGCTTGGCCTAAGAAATCTAATTTCAAATCTGCTCGTATTATTGGAAATAGATGTGATAGTTTATATAAGCTTGCAGCTAATCCAATTCAAACTCTCATTCATGAGACCCCTAAATCATGCGAGTTATGGCATAGAAGATCGGGTCACCTACACTTTCAAGCTCTCCCCACTCTCGGTAAAATGGTTAAAGGTATGCCTAAACTCAGTTTATCTCATGATGATGCTTGTAAAGGTTGTGCAATGGGTAAGAATGTAAAGAATCCTTTTCATAAAAGCGATAGTAGGGCTAAAGAAAGATTAGAACTTATTCATTGAAATTTATGTGGTCCTATGTCTGTAGCATCTCCTAGCAGTTTCCTATATTATGTTATCTTCATAGATGATTTCTCTAGGAAAACATGGATCTACTTTCTTAAATCTAAAGAGTCTGAAGAAGTCCTAAACAGATTTAAAGAATTCAAAGCCTTAGTTGAAAATACTACAGGAAATCGAATTAAATGTTTGAGGTCTGACAATGGAGGTGAATACACCTCACAAGTAGTTTCTATGACTTATGTGTTAAAGCAGGAATTAAGAGGGAGTTCTGCGTTCCCTACAATCCTCAACAAAATGGAGTTGCTGAAAGAAAGAACAGGACCATTGTTGAAGCTGCAAGAGCCATGATCCATGATCAAGACCTGCAAACTTTTCTATGGGCAGAAGCATCCAAAACAGCAATTTATATTCAGAATAGATGTCCTCATCGCGCCCTAAAGGATGTGACTCCTGAAGAAGCCTTTACAGGAATCAAACCTGACATCAATCACCTAAAGATATTTGGGAGCCCAGTGTGTGTTCATGTGCCTAAAAAAAAACGAACCAAGTTGGATCCATCTGGAAAGAAAGGCATCCTAGTGGGATACAACGAATCTTCCAAAGCCTTCAGGGTCTACATTCCAGGTCAAAGGTATGTTGAGGTAAGTAGAGATGTAACTTTTGAAGAAGATATTGCTTTCAAAAGATCTAAAGGTTCATTATCTAACAATAACGATATGGTGATTGAAAATCAAGATTCAATAGTTGATGCTAACCTTGAGATATAGGAGGAGTCTATTGACCTTCCAGATCAGGAAGTTCAAAATGACCCATCAGAACCTATGCACTCTACCGATATACCTTAGGATATTGTGGTCTACAAGAAAAGACAACTTTGGGTTAGAAACACGATTCAAGATGCTGAAGGATTTGCTGCTCCCAGAGGAACCTTTAGAGATAGCAAGAGATTCCAAAATCACGCCAACTACATTTATGTGATGTGCAATATCATTGAGTTTGAACCTCACAATGTCGAAGAAGCTATGACCCATCATGCTTGGAAATTAGCCATGGATGAAGAGTATGGGTCTATCATCAAGAATGATGTCTAGGACATTGTACCCAGACTCAAAGGTAAGTCTGTTGTTTCCTCCAAATGGTTGTTTAAAATTAAACATAATGTTGATGGTAGTATTGAAAAATATAAAGCTAGATTTGTAGCTCGTGGTTTTTCTCAAAAAGAAGGAATAGATTATGAAGAAACCTTTGCCCCTGTTGCTAGATATACTTCTATTAGATCTATAATAGCTATTGCTGCAGCCAAAGGTTGGGAGCTGCATCAAATGGACGTTAAGACAGCCTTCCTCAATGGTGTCATTGAGGAGGAAGTCTATATTGAGCAACCAGAAGGTTATGTAATCCATAAAAGAGATTCTCATGTTTGCAGGTTGAAGAAAGCCTTATATGGGCTCAAACAGGCTCCTCGTGCTTGGTATGAAATAATTGATAAGTACTTACTAAGCTTGGGATTTTGCAAGAATGATGTTGATGCTAACATTTACTTGAAAGTTTATAATGATGAGATGCTTATTTTAGTTTTGTATGTGGATGATTTATTTCTCACTGATGAAAGTAAATTAATCATAAGATGTAAGAAGGAATTAGCCTCAGAATTTGAAATGAAGGACTTAGGTTTAATGCATTACTTCCTAGGGTTAGAAGTATGGCAAAGATCCAATGAAATTTTTCTAAGTCAAGGAAAATATACCATTGATATTTTGAAAAGATTTAGAATGATAGATTGTAAACCTATGCATACTCCTATGGAATCTAACTTAAAGAAGTTAAGCGTTTCTGCAGCTAACTCTGATTTTGCAGATCCATCTGAGTACAGGCAGTTGATTGGCTCCCTGATGTACCTAGTCAATAGTAGGCCAGATATTTGTTATGCTGTGAATGCTCTCAGTCAGTTCATGAGCTTACCTAAACTTGTTCACCTGATGGCTGCCAAGCACATCCTAAGATACCTACGTGGCACTATTGGTTATGGGCTAAAGTATTCACTTAACACTTCTATCTTCCTGGAAGGCTATTCAGATTCAGATTGGACAAGAAGTGTCAAGGACAAGAAAAGTACTTCGGGTATCTGCTTCAACCTGGGTTCTGCAGTGATCTCTTGGGCATGTAGAAAGCAATCTTCCGTAGCATTGAGCACTGCAGAAGCTGAGTACATTGCAGCATCTGTTGCATCCAGAGAAGCAGTGTGGCTTCGCAAACTCCTCGTTGGATTATTTGGTCAAACTAGTGGTCCTACCACCATTCATTGTGATAATCAAAGCTGTATAAAGATGTTAGTAAATCCTGTATTCCATGACCGGTCCAAACATGTTGAAACGCACTATCACTTCATTCAGGATATGGTGCAAAGAGGCGCAGTCCATCCAAAGTACATTAGCACGGATGAACAGGTTGCGGACATCCTTACCAAACCTTTATCCAAAATGAAGTTCGAGTACTTCAGAGACAGACTTGGAGTTGTGGAAAACGAAACCCTGATTGAGAGGGAGCTCCAACCTCAATGACTCTATCTGCAGCACTTTGATCATTCTTGCTCGTGTGCAAGAATGAATTGTGTCCAATCTATGCTTGTGCGCTAGATGGATAATTGTAATTATGTAAAGACCCACTTGTGTATTACACTTTCTATGCTTGTGTGCTAGGTGGAAGATGTAATTCCATGCTTGTGTGCTAGGTGGAAGATGTAATTCCATGCTTGTGGCTAGATCCATTCTATGCTTGTGTGCTAGATGGAACTCTAAAAGTTCAGATTATGTATTCTCTTCTTCCCTACTTAAGATGGAGTGTTGTTTGTAACTAGGTCTATATATGGGTTCGGATTGCCTTAAGGCAACATCCGAACCCATTTAGGTCCCGGCCCTATCCTAAAGGGTAACGTGACCCCAAGTCTATGCCCAGCCCTATTCTTCACGCCATCCTAAATACACACGCCACAATAACTATATTGGCGCCAAAAAGAAAAGGAGGCCGACTTGCAATAACAAAGGTGAAGATGCATATAAGTAAAGATACTTTGCAAAAGACAAATCATTCAATTTCAAGTCAAGCGAATTAGCTCTGCCTGATAAGGTGCGAATTCACAAAGAGGGTGCGAAATTGTTCAGACTTGTGCGAAATTGTCCAAGAGGACATAGGCTGTTTTGGTACAGACTTGGAGAACTTAGAAGTGCAGATCTGCCATACAAAAAGGATCAGATCTAACAAGGAAGCTAAGCATTGAGTGCAGATCTGCCATACAAAAAGGATCAGATCTAACAAGGAAGCTAAGTATTGTACTTGTGATTTTAGAGGAGAATATATAATCTGACCTGTGGGTCTTTAATGCTGGGTTTTTCCTCCTTGGAGGTTTTCCCAAGGTATGTGTGTTTGTCTCTTGTTTACTTACTTCATTTCTGATTTTACTGAATGATGACTTATTAAAATGCTACAAATCTGACTACAATCTAGGGCATAATTAAAGGATATAAATCTGATTAACAAACCTAGGGTATAAAATTACACCTGTCAACTCATACGAAATTGCGATTCAGCTCTGAACTTATGCATTAAGGTTCTATAATGTATATGATGAATGCCTTATCAATGTTATCGAATGAATATTTGAAATTTCCTATATTTTTTTAATATGTCTTTTAAAACTGACCTCCCAAAAAATCAATTTCATCCCCCCCATCCCCCCCATCCCCCTCCTGAAAACTTGGTGTAAAATAGGTTTAATCAACTCGAGCCACTTGACCTAAACATAGGTTATAACATTTATTTTTTTGAAAAAGAGAAAGGATATACAAAATCAGAGAAAACAAAGATTTTCAGTGAACAATTAATGTATATGAAATTAATTTTCTCAACCTTGTTCAACAAAATCTTACGAGCACAACTAAAATAACCAAACATACGTGTGAAGATAGCATCCATGCAAACATCCAACACCAAGAGTCAAAAAATTATAAAGAAAATTTCAGTTTCAGAAAAGGCTTCTTGGCCAATTCTACATTAGAGGAGATTAAGCAGAGAATTATTACAGGTCATTCTCCATTTGTGAGACCACGTAGGGTTCTTCAAGGATTAAAAGAGAATAGGTTAGAATGTTAATTGATATTCTAAGCTGATCCAACAACTACCCACAAAACTTCACATAGATTCTTCCAAATTAAACCAAGCACAATCTACTACATTAAAAAACAATGCTCTAAGTAATTTTGCAAGACAAGAAGACAAACAACCTTTCCTAAGATAG
Source organism: Cryptomeria japonica (assembly GCF_030272615.1). Classification (NCBI taxonomy): domain Eukaryota; kingdom Viridiplantae; phylum Streptophyta; class Pinopsida; order Cupressales; family Cupressaceae; genus Cryptomeria; species Cryptomeria japonica. The sequence continues at coordinate 89,930 of NC_081408.1, read as the reverse complement.
TTTTTAAACTGTAATCAGATTTAATTATACAAAGGGCTCAATTTTTTCAACCTGCACCAAAAAGCTTTAACTGCTTTTCTGGGTATCATTACGCTAACCATACATCTCTAAGAGAGCTTATAATTATGTGACCATTCAACTCATAAGGCTAGTTTTACACACGTTTCCACTCCACAAAAGGCTTCTTTAAAGGCCTGCAAAGTGTCAAAGATGTCTTGATATCAATGCATTGACTTCTAGTGTTGGAGGTGTTTGAATATCTTATTGGCTGCTAACCCTAAGCATTCTTTTGGCTCCGTATACTTAAGTTCCTTCCTTACAATGCCAGATTGCATTTGGAGTCAAGCCACTCAAGAAATCTCTAACAATAACATGGATATATTTTGGAGCTAGAATTTTTTTTACTCCACATCCTCATTTGTAAACTTGCAACTTTTTCTTCTAGTCTTAAAAACATGGAATTTTTCCAAGCTGATCCTCTACAGATCAAAAACCACTCATCTTTAAGTATTTTTGATCCTCAACCAATTTAACTACTGAATAGAACTCAAGTTTCTGTCCATATTGCAATTAGTAAGCTTCTATGGTAGTGGTGTGTCAGAATAGTACCAAGAATGGCAAGAAGTAATTAGGGCACTCAACCATTCCATTCTAGTAGAGTTAAAGCTGTCCCCACAAGGAAATTTTGGTTTTTGTAGCATTCCCTTCTCAAACTTAATCAGTAAAAGTGATCATTAGCCTATTTTTCGAGTTTTTCCTAGGCTAATTGGTTTTGTTAAGGGTCCCCACTATTGTTTGAGTGCACAGGTTCAATTTTCTTGGTTTTGGTTGATAGTATTGAGTCCAATTGGCATGATGGATTACAATGACGCTTTCAAAAGAATTTCTGAACTCTTGAGGTGGAGAGCATGTCTATTTTTAGTCTCCAAGTAGGCAACTATCATGGTGTGTTCAGATTGGGTTTCCAATGCCTCAGCAATGCTTTCTGCAATTCAAATGGGAGTATTTAGATATACACCAAAGTTCTAATGTTAATGATATATGATTTCACTTTAGTGTTATATTTTTATACAGTTATTTTATGTCCCCTCTAGTGGACGCCTAGGGAAGGGGGCTTGCACATGAACTCATTTTTCTAGTTCAAAATGTTCTTTTAGTGCGAAATGAATTATTTATAATTTCATATTGGCTTATTCTTTCCTCCAAAGCTATAAAAAGAGGTTTGGGCTCTCATTTTGCATATACATAATGAAATGTTGTTGCATTGAAGCTATGTGCTCTTCCTTGAATCTTTTGAAGACAAAAAACCCTCATTGGATTACTAGTTTAGGATTTGAAAAAACAACCCTTAGCTGGTGTGGAGTGGTTCGGCTCAAGAATCACCATTGTTTTTCACTGAGTTGAGTACACATAACAAAATGCTGTCAAATTGAACCTTACTTGTTCTTCCTTTAAGCTTTTGAAGATGAAAGCACTGATTGGATTACTGACTTCGAATTTGAAAAAACGTAGACTTATTAAACTCAGGAATCACCATTGTTTTTCATAGAGTTTTGAGATCAGAATTTTCAAAATGAGGAGCTTTGAGGTGTTTTAATTAGCAGATTTTTGGGTGTGATTAACTAATTTTCAGTCTTTTTAATGTTTTTGAAGTGTGTTTTCAATGATTCCCTTGCTGGCCGTACCATTTCCAGAATGAAATGAGGGCCTTCATGGAGCACAATGCAAGGACAACTCAAACACTCCTCCAAACCTTACAAAATATGAATGATACAATCAATACTCTCCAACCCAACCAAACAAATGGAAGAGATTTAAACTCTAATCATTCAAAAAAAAAACGTACAGTCGGAATCAAGCTGTCAACGAACAGGAGAGCAGCCAGAGACAAGGATCCACGGGAGGCGGGAGGAAGCACATGTCGCGAATCCTGAAGGAGGTGCTGACTAAGTCAACAATCTCCCCCTTTGCACTGACTAAGGGTTCCGCACCGACGGAATGAAAGAGGCCTCCTAGGATTCGAACCCATAACCCAACGCTCTGATACCATTTGTTGGAATCACCGCTACCGTTACGCCAAAAGCTCAAGCTGTCAACGAACGGGAGAGCGGCCAGAGACAAGGATCCACGGGAGGCAAGAGGAAGCACATGTTGTGAATGCCAAAGGAGGTGCTGACTAAGTCAACACATACCACCAAGGGGATCAACCTCTAGGCCAACAAGACCTTCCTGCATACCTAGGGGAGAACTAGATTTAAGACAGCATACTCAAGACTGGATCCCAAAGTTAGAAGAAATGTTTCCCTCAAGGATTATTATGATGCTAAAACACAAAATGCCCCTAGTAGGGAAAGAGGACAACCCAACAAAGATTTAAGACAAGGGATAAGTAAAATGACCCTTCCCAACTTTGATGGATCCAAAAGAGTCATGGTGCATTCATGGGTCCAAAAGATGGACACCTATCTCTCACTTAGTCCCATGACGAAGGAAGACACTTTCAAATTCACTATTCTACATTTGCAATGAAATGCCCATGATTGGTGGCATGATGACCTTATTATCCAAGGCCACCAACACATAACAACTTACGATGAATTCACTCAAAAACTTATTAAAAGATTTGATCAAAAGCACCCTGCATGGTAATTTAAAGAACACAATCAGAACAACATAGAACCGTAGAAGGTCATGCCACTGAATTCCAAAAACTTTCAGTCACAGTACTAGAGGTTTTTCAAAGTATATTCACATATCTATTTGTTGAAGGATTAAAAGAACCAATCTGGGGTATGGTAAACGCTCTAGATCCTATAACACTTGAAGATGCAACTCAAAAAGCATCAAGATTGGAAATCACATCATCAAAAGACAAGCCCTACACAAAAAGTCAACCCCCATATGCAACTCAAAACACACACACCAAACCCCCATATAAGAAAAATTGACATAAAAGGGAATTTCCTCCTAAAAATGACCACAATAAATTTTGAAAGGAAAATTATGTTTCCAATATAATGAAATATTGGAGTATGGGCATGTTTGTAATTGATAAAACCCTAAAAGGCAACAAGAAGACCTAAAAAAGAAAGGTTTGAGCTTCAAATGCAAGGAAGAATGGGGGCCAAGACACATATGTGGAAAGAGAAGCCAAGCATGTAATATAGAGGCAATGTCCGATGCAGAGGCGTGGGAAGAAGAAAAGGAAAACCCAAGCAAGAAAAGAAGGTGAGATGAAGAACAACATGAAACCCTAGCTACCATCTCTAGAGCCTCCAAGCATCACCCTTTCCAAATCAGAAGAGTTATAAAAGGACAAAGAGTAACCACCATTGCCAATAGTGGGGCAACCCACAACTTTATCGACAAAGGCTTGGTTGCAAAAATAAAATTAGAAACAAAGGATTTTAAGGGCTTTAAAGTAGCCTTGGCTAATGGATCCACTTCTCCATGTACTTGTAAAGCGGAAAATCGCGGTCGAACCCTAGTTGGTCTCCCCTCTTCTAACTCCGAGGAGAGAGAAGGGAGGTTTGCTAGGATTCGATGGGTTTTCACTTAGGGGGAAGACTTTACATTCAAAAGAGGGGTTGAAACTCATAAGATCCAATCCCACACAAGGTAAGATTGGATGCTAGATGAATTTCAAGGGTTTGGAAAGCAAAGCTACCCTCTTTTGTAAAGAATGTTGATTAGGAAATTAAGCTAAGAATACATAGAAAGTCATAAAGATTCGCTTATAAACTGAGTTTAGGTTATAGGATGAAGCTGTGGACCTGGAATTAGCAGTAAAATGTCGATACGGCGCTGTCCTGCAAATTTGAGAAAAAGTTGTCGGGACGATGGCGCCCGGCGCCACGGTCCTCCGAAAAATCCGCGAAACGAAGGGGGATCGGTTCGTCTCTGCACAAGGATTCCAGATCTTCAATCTCAGCCGCGTACCTGCAACCTACACACAGAAAAGCGAAGACGATTGGGGGGTTAGGGATTAGGGGTTTGCCTTTAGGTCAAACCCCGGTTTTGGAATTAACCAAGAAATGAGCAAGAGCTGTAAATGTAAATGTATGTAATGTAAAACAAGTACTAATACCTTGTTCTAAGGATGTTTGTATCCTTATGTGCGAAGGTTTAGATGTTGTATGTTGTAGTACGTAGCATGTAATAAGTGATCTCCTCTTCAATGGTTGAATCCTTGACTTGAATGCAACACTTAGCCTTGAATGGAGACTTGAAATGATCAATTGCTTGAATGCTTGAATGTTTGAGTATAGTTTCCACGCTTTGTACACCTATCCTCCTCATGCCAAATGAGAGAGAAAAATGTAGTTTATATACTTGTCAATTAGGGCTGATAGACTGATTTTCCCGACCTTAGGCCGACCAAGGAAGTATATTTCCAAATTGCAATCAAAAAGACCCGATATCACTTAGGAAACCGGGCCCAAAATAGGACCCAGGGACCAGGGCGCTGGGCGCCATGGTCCTGGAGGACCAGGGCGCTGGGCGCTCTGGTCCTGAGGGACCAGGGCGCTGGGCGCTTTGGTCCCACCTCCAGGACAGCGGGGTGCAAGGGGGTTCAGGCCAATGGTGCTTGAAAAATGCAGTTTTCAGTGTCGTGAGCAAGTTTTGTGGTCTCCATTCAGGTTGCGTGTTGCGTCGCCATCGTGAAGACCGAAATGCAGTCGAAATTGCAAGTGTCGCAATTTTAGGACGCTACATTTAGCCCCCACTTTAGCGGGAGTATGTATGCTCATACTTCCGGTAAAGTACAAGGAAGCAATCATTGAAAGACTTTCACCACGTCAAGGAGGCAAGATACACCAAGCCCCCAGTGGACTAAGGATCTTACGACTTTGATTGACAAAGTAAAAGGGAAGATCACGAGGGAGAACCATGACTGTCAGTAGTAAGGTTCCCTCACTATGAGTCATGTAAAAGAAATACCAAAAATTTCAAGACAAAGCTAAGTTTGCCAAGAAATTTTCAAGTATCTTTGAAAGGATAGACAGGGTGTATGCCCCCCTACGTTAAAGCGATCGCACACGCCTCAACGGGGGTGATTGTTTTAACGTAGTGATACACATAAGAAATGAGAAAGGAAAGGAGCACGTTATCGCAAGGATTTAGCCCCCAAGTATGAGATAAACCCAAGGATAATAGACACAAAACACAAAGCACGAGGTGACTTCGCTTTCCTCGGAGTCAGTATGCTGTATGATAAGTCATGTATATATATCATATGTATGTATGTATAATTGTTCTTCATTCCCCAATCAAGGAAGGTCACCTAGAAGAAGGGAACACATGTGTCTTTTGAGTCAACATGAGAGAGACCAAAGAGATCTCAATGCTTTGCATCGTCCTCAAGTAGACAACACTAAGGACGACAAATAGAAGAATGAGAATAACATATAGAAGAAGTAACAAAAGAAAGGGGGAGAGAATCTGCAATGCTAATGTAACTAGTCTAGCACGTCATCTACCCCCCGATCTTGCTGATCAATGTTTCGGGAAGGCAGGGAACACGCTAGAGGAGGAACATCCAACACAGCAGATGGAGCTATCACAAGATCCAAACAAGGGCTATGTTCATGTTCCAAGCCACATTGTTCTTGTCTAGGAGCTAGGATAAGTGCTTTTGAAAATTCATTAGATAAATGGTTATCAACATCAACAAGTTCATATTCACTGTCAGAAGCAAGAGGAGTAACATTTTCATCATGAATAACATTTTCATCTATATCATCATCAAGATTTATAAAAATAGGATCTTTAACTCGCACAGGATCAAGACCATCATGCATCTTATGTTTAGGAGATTTAGGCTCAATATCCGGCTGAGGAGAAAATGGAATAATGCTTGTTGAAGGTGTTTTTGGAGATTGCAAAGTTTGAGAAGCAGCTGCTTGAGCCCTAAGACGACGCTTTCGTCGGCGTTCGCGTGCAGAACGATTACGTCTAGTCTTAGTAGGAAGTATAGAAGATTGAGGAGGAGGAATGTTCTCATCCTTATCACTTGGGTGTTTAGGTTGTGGTTTCTTAGGCTGGATAATAGGAGAAGAAGAAGGTCTCTTCTCTCTATAAAAGGCAGGAGGAGGAACTGCTCCATATAAAGGAGGAATTTTTGGTTTAGGGAGAAGACCAAGTCCATCATGACGAGGAGGTATAGGTCTACTCTTAGAAGATTTATTAGGCATAGACATAGTCACATCCATGGGGACGGGTTGGGAATTTTCTTGGGGAAAGACATTAGTTTTGTCTTTCAAAGGAAGAATTTCCTTCTCAAGAATGAGAGGAATGTCAAGTTTAGGTGTTCTAGGTTCACTTAGAGATAGGATCATATCTGTTTTCCACTTTTGATAAGATTTAAAAAGATGATCACTTCGCGGAGGAAGAGATTGGAATTGTTTAGGCCAAAAGTAATTAATAGGAACACTAGAGGTTCTTTCAGCTGGTTTAAAGAGACTATGATTGACAGTAACAACTTCACCATTATGGGGAAATTTCAAACACTTATGAATAGGAGAAGCAATAGCTTTCATGGAAGATAGCCAAGGATAGCCAAGCTTCACACGAAATTGTTCGGAAGAAGGAATAATAGCAAAGTTCACATCAAGAGATTTATTATGGACCTCAATAGGCAATGTAATAGAACCAATTGCAGGAGAAGAAAATGCATCAAATAGTTTCACAATCACATTTGTTTTGTCATAGATCACTTGATTCAATTGCAAAGTAAAAAGAAATTCTTCAGTAATAACATTAACCATGCACGAAGGATCAATAAGCACTCCCCGGCAAGGTGTATTCTTGACTTTTGCAACTATGTATAAAGGACCATCAGGTGCTCTAATGGTTTCACTAGAATCAAATGTGATGGAAGGTTCTTTAGGGATTTCTTGCTGCTCTACAAAGTTAATCACATTCGGAGTCATAGACACAAGACCATCAGATGAGAAAGAGGAATCATTAGCCTCAATCGCATTAGAGGTATGAGAGGTATGAGAAGGTAATGGATCAGTAAAAATCTGAAGATTTTGGTTAGGAGGAGCTACAGATGTGTTGCCTTTATCATTCACTCCAGAAACAGAAATAGTATTATTATCAATCAAATCTTGAATTTTACCCTTTAAAGAAAAACATTTTTCAGTATCATGCCCAGGCTGACGATGAAAATGACAAAAAGCTTTATGATCAAAATAAGGTGAAGTAATCTTTGCAGGATCAATTTGTCGTACAGGAGGAAGAGTAAGCACATTTTGTCCCAATAACTTATTCATAATATCATGCAATGATTCATTCAAAGGAGTATACTTTCTTTCTTTTCTGAAAAATTTAGAAATAGGAGGCACACCTGATGCTGCATTCACATTGTTGTTGATGATGTTTTCATTGAATTTGATGGAATCTCTGTTCGGTTTAAACTTCCCAAATGGTTGTTGACTGCTATCACCCTTATCACTCGGAGCCATAGGATGTGATTGTTCCATTTGACTCACAATCAGTTGATAATTGTGAAGAGTGGCACACAACTGTTGGAAAGAAGTAAACTCAAAAAACAGAAGTTTGTCTCGAATATCTTTTTGCAAATTAGAAATAAAGATTCTTTGAATATCATTATCAGGCACTGGAAAAGAAATTTGAGCATACAAATGCTTATATCTACCAATGAAATCAGTCACTTTTTCTTTAACACCTTGTTTACAATGCATTAAATCAATCAAAGTAACTTTAGGACTTATATTGTTTTGAAATTGTTGAATGAAAGCATTTGCAAGTTGTTCGAAAGAAGTAATAGAATAAGAAGGCAACGAGCAATACCATTGTAGGGCTTTGTCTCTTAATGTTCTAGTGAATAGTTTCGCAAGCAACCTTGGGTCGTAAGCAAAATCAGTACAAATTGTTTGAAAAGTCTTAACATGTGTTAGAGGATCTCCTTTACCATTATAAAGCTCCAGATGCGGGATTTCAACATGCTTAGGAGGGATAGCTCGAACAATGTCAAGAGAAAGTGGGCTCGCAACATCAAATGTGGGCACACTAAACTTAGATTGATTCATAGAGGCAATTTGTTGCTGTAAAGAAGAGACAGTTTGTGCAAGATTATTAATGGTAGCTTCAGTCGAAGAGTTCATATTAGGTGTGTTAGATTGAGATGGAGGTGTGATGTTATTGAAAGAGGGTAAAGAGTAAGGTGGTGGGACCCTATGATAGTCAACCATAGGGGATGATTGGATAGGAGGAACACTACAAGGAGGAATGGAATGGTTAAATGAATTGCCCCCTTGCATCATGTTCATTTGTGAAGATGTAATAGGAACACTCATTGAAGGAATGTACGAAGAAGGTGGATTGAATGAAGGAAAAGGATTAATTGAAGGAGGAGGATTGCCCCCATGACTGGTAATCACAGGAGGAATGTCTTGTATAGAGGTAGCCATTATGTTTGATGTAAAGGTAGGTATACTAGCAATAGGAGTTGTCAAAGGAATAGAATGATTGACTTGTGTAGGAGGTTGTGTATAACCTAAAGATTCAGCACAACTCTTCATAGGCATCACATTCGAATCCACAATGTGTGCAATACCACGCAAAACATCAATTCCATTCTTATCACTTTGAAGCATGCATTTTAGACCCTCAATTAAAGGAAGAGCTTGACTATCGGGATACTCATGAGACATCCATTGGTGAAAATCGTCAAATTGGTTATCCAATTTCGAAAGTTGTTCAACGGAAACTTCATGGAGAGCTTCTTCATCATTAGGAGGATTAGAGGAATTACCCATGTCCTCGTTAAAAAGGCTACTCAAATTAGGTTCCATCTCCTCGATAGTTAAACCTCGGAATGACTTAATTCTACGGCTTCGTCTAACGGGAATAGTGTAAGTAGGGCTTGTTGTTGTAAAACTCATGCACTAGAGAGAGAGAAAAGATTTTGATCTTAGAGGTAGCAATTTTCAGTAAAAACAGTCAATCTTCCAGATTTAAGCTGTTAAATGCAATCACAACAGTCTCCCGAAATTTCGGAAAAAATGTCCGAGACCGTGGCGCTCGGAGTGCAACACGGTCCTTGCAACTTTTTTCGAAATTTGCAGGGATGAAAGGTATGATGATTTTAGAGCTAATCTGAAAAAATTGAGTGATTTTACGATCTGTAGATAGGCCAAATTAAAGTTGCAATCTCAAAATTGAACCCTATCAAGATTGTCGAAAAATGCAAAATTTGAATTTTGAAAAAGAGAGGGAAACTGAAATTTTGAATTTTATGATTTTAGAGGGAATGTCAAGAGCAATGCAAATTTTGAATTTTGAAAATTGATTCAATTTCACGCAAAATTCAATTTTGAAAGCGGAAATCAAAGTTGTTGTAATTAAGCACTTAATTTCAAAAGCCACAAAATGCAAGAATTTGAATAAAGCACTGAAATTTCGAATGAATAAAAACACACTTTTCAGATTTAAGACAGTAAGAACACAATTTTGACACAAAATTTCAATTTCGTCAATTTTTGAATGATTAGGAGCCTTAAACCAAGCAATCACAAGACCAACTTTGACTGTAATTTTGAAGGTGTTATAATTGACAAAATCAGCCAAAATTCTGAATTTTAGCAGAAAAACACAGTAAGATCTCGCTCCCGAAATTTCGGAAAAAATGTCGGGGACGATTGCGCTCGAAGTGCAACACGGTCCTCGCAACTTTTTTCCAAATTTTCAAGGATGAAAGATATTGTGATTTTATTGCGGAATCCAAAGTTACAGCTGATTTGGAGATGTTTTGATCAGTGAAATTGTCGGACAAAGGTTGAATTAAGAGGGTTTCAAAAATTAGGGTTTTGACATTTAACCACTTAATTTTCAAAATTAAAGTACAGATATGAATTGATAATTTATAATAGAAAAGCAGATCTGAAGCAAGCATTAATAATTAAACATTTCGCAAGTTCAATGTTCAAAAAGAAAATTTAGGGTTTTTATGCAATCACCTCTAAAATTTTGCAAAAGATCAAACATGGAAATGTAATCAAGGAATCAATTTTCAGATCTAAGCATGAAAAATCAGAAAGGATGTTCACGTCGGGTTCACCAAAATGTAAAAGCGGAAAATCGCAGTCGAACCCTAGTTGGTCTCCCCTCTTCTAACTCCGAGGAGAGAGAAGGGAGGTTCGCTAGGATTCGATGGGTTTTCACTTAGGGGGAAGACTTTACATTCAAAAGAGGGGTTGAAACTCATAAGATCCAATCCCACACAAGGTAAGATTGGATGCTAGATGAATTTCAAGGGTTTGGAAAGCAAAGCTACCCTCTTTTGTAAAGAATGTTGATTAGGAAATTAAGCTAAGAATACATAGAAAGTCATAAAGATTCGCTTATAAACTGAGTTTAGGTTATAGGATGAAGCTGCGGACCTGGAATTAGCAGTAAAATGTCGATACGGCGCTGTCCTGCAAATTTGAGAAAAAGTTGTCGGGACGATGGCGCCCGGCGCCACGGTCCTCCGAAAAATCCGCGAAACGAAGGGGGATCGGTTCGTATCTGCACAAGGATTCCAGATCTTCAATCTCAGCCGCGTACCTACAACCTACACACAGAAAAGCGAAGACGATTGGGGGGTTAGGGATTAGGGGTTTGCCTTTAGGTCAAACCCCGGTTTTGGAATTAACCAAGAAATGAGCAAGAGCTGTAAATGTAAATGTATGTAATGTAAAACAAGTACTAATACCTTGTTCTAAGGATGTTTGTATCCTTATGTGCGAAGGTTTAGATGTTGTATGTTGTAGTACGTAGCATGTAATAAGTGATCTCCTCTTCAATGGTTGAATCCTTGACTTGAATGCAACACTTAGCCTTGAATGGAGACTTGAAATGATCAATTGCTTGAATGCTTGAATGTTTGAGTATAGTTTCCACGCTTTGTACACCTATCCTCCTCATGCCAAATGAGAGAGAAAAATGTAGTTTATATACTTGTCAATTAGGGCTGATAGACTGATTTTCCCGACCTTAGGCCGACCAGGGAAGTATATTTCCAAATTGCAATCAAAAAGACCCGATATCACTTAGGAAACCGGGCCCAAAATAGGACCCAGGGACCAGGGCGCTGGGCGCCATGGTCCTGAGGGACCAGGGCGCTGGGCGCTCTGGTCCTGAGGGACCAGGGCGCTGGGCGCTCTGGTCCCACCTCCAGGACAGCGGGGTGCAAGGGGGTTCAGGCCAATGGTGCTTGAAAAATGCAGTTTTCAGTGTCGTGAGCAAGTTTTGGGGTCTCCATTCAGGTTGCGTGTTGCGTCGCCATCGTGAAGACCGAAATGCAGTCGAAATTGCAAGTGTCGCAATTTTAGGACGCTACAGTACTAAAAAAATACCACAACTATGCATCACCTTGGGGAAAAATCCAATTAAAGAAGATTTCTACATGGTAAATTTGGGGGATACCTATGTAATCTTGGGTGCCACATGGTTGCACTCCCTGGGACCTTTCTACCTGGACTTCCCAAAATCAGAACTTTGTTTTAAACATAATGGGCAAAAAGTCCTTTTGCAAGGGCTATCCAATGGATCACGAGAGTAGTTTCATCCAAGAAGATGGAAAGAATCCTTGGACATGGACAAGGGAAATGGAATTCTCGATGCATGATTCTTAACAAATCCTCTCCCCAAGGCAAAACTATACACATTAATATCCAACCAATCTTACAAAAACACAAGAAGGTTTTTGGCAACACCCCACCGGGACTCCCCCACCCCCCAAGAGAGGTTTTAAACATACCATAGAACTTGAAGAAGGGACTAGGCCCATAATCAGCACACCTAATAGTCACCCCCGAAAGTTCAAAGAGAAAATAGAGAAAACCATCAAAGAGCTTCTTGAAATGGGTCACATGAAGCATAGTTCTAGTACCTTTGCCTCCTTTGTGGTGCTAGTCAAAAAAAAGAACAGCACCTTGAGGATGTGCATAGATCATAGAGCTTTGAACAAGAAAACAATTAAAAAAAGTTATCTCATCCTAGAGTTGATGAACTAATCGATAAACTTCATGGAGCAATATATTTCTCAAAAATCGACCTAAAATTAGGATACCATCAAATAAGGCTAAGAAAAGATGTCCCCAAAACAGCTTTTAGATGCCATTATGGACACTATGAGTTTCTTGCCTTACCTTTAGGACTAACAAACAGTCCTACTACTTTCCAATCATGTATGAACCACACTTTTAGAAAACAACTAAGGAAATTTCTCTTAGTCTTCTTTGATGAAATTTAAATCTATAACAAAATTTGGGAGTAACATCTAAGACATATAGATGAAGTGTTGGGAATAGTTGAACAACAATCATTATTTGACGATATTTTAATCTATAACAAAATTTGGGAGGAACATCTAAGACATATAGATAAAGTGTTGGGAATACTTGAACAACAATCATTATTTGCCAAGCTATACAAGTGTGAATTTGAAGTAGAGGAAATTATGTTCCTAGGACATAAAATCAGTGCTCACAATGTCAACATTGATGAGGAAAAGAATGAAGCCATAAGGAGTTGGCCAAAACCAAGGACCTTAACACACCTAAGGGGATTTTTGGGACTTTGCAATTGCTATTGAAGATTCGTCAAGGGTTTTTCAAAGATGATTGCCCCATTGACTAACTTAACCAAGAAGGATGTGTTCTCTTGGAATGAAGAGGCACAACAAGCTTTTGAGAAACTTAAGGAAGTAATGAGCTCTTGCCCTATTTCAGCAATTCTGGACTTTTCCTTACCATTCGAGTTAGAATGTAATGCTTTTGGAGAAGGCATTGGAGCAATGTTAATGCAAAACAAACATCCTATAGTCTTCAAAAGTAGAAAACTAAAGAAAACCAAAAGGAGCTATTCCATATATGACAAGGAGATGCTAGCAAAACATGCATGCTTTAGTTAAATTTACGCAATACCTAGTTTGTGGAAGATTCGTTGTAAAAACGGATCATAATAGCCTAAGATTCTTCCAAGATCAAAAGAATTTAAACGATAGACAACAAAAATGGGTAAATAAAATACAAGCATACAATTTTGATATTGAATACACAAAAGGGAAAAATAACATTGTAGTAGATGCCCTTTCACGAGAACCCCATCTAAACTCCATAACAAGCATCTCCGTGGATTAGAAGAATTCAATTATTGCCAATACGCCAAAGATCCACAAGCTAGTGAAATCATAGAAGGGAACACACCAAATGAAGAATATAAGGCGGTGGAAGAACTCGTCCTATACAAAGCTAGAATATGCCTTGTACCGAGTTCAACGATTAAAGAGAAGATCATTAGAGAATACCATGACAACCCCTTGGCCTGTTATGAGACTTTTTCCCGTGAAAGAATTTATAATAAAATAATATATTAATCAAAATAATTAAGAAATATTATTATAATGAAAGGGTGTGACTTTTGCAATCACCCTTGGGGTATTATTAAAACCCGTAAATTAATAGAGAATGGGGGAGGTATGGAGATTATACCCAGAGAAGGAGAAGAACACAAGAGAAAGATAAATTAAAAGGAGCACAAGAGAGGGGATAGTTAAGGCTTGGTGGTTGGGCATTAGGCATTGGAGAAGGGGCATGCAGTGTGTGTCCAACTCGGGGTACAGCGTACACTCAGGAGTGTCCTGGCCAGGGCTGTGTTTATTTCATGCCATGAAAGCATGCAGGGTTCTGTGTAGGAACCGTGTGCTCCTGGAGTGCTTCCTTGCCTGGAAACCCTAGGCCTATAACTAATCCTTTGCGTGCGGGAAAGCAACCTCTCCATGATTTACAGATATGTATTAATCAATTTCATATAGTCACTGCCCTAATGTTTCACTACTGCAAATTATTATCTCAATGTTTTATTATTGATATATATATTAATGTTTGTAAAGATTTCCTCCTTGAATGTATTTAGTGTACATAAAGTTTATATGGTTATATTTCAAATGTTTCTTTCAAATAAATTTACAATTAATTTATCTATTATTATATTTACTTTTCTAAATGTGGTATTAAAGCATTATAATAAATAATAAATTAAAATTGCCTTACTGTCAAGATTATTTATATTAGGTGAAAAGGTTAATTACATTAAGTTAAACTTTAATATTTGATTTATTTAATCTACTCCAAATATTTAATTAACCATAGAGGAAAAGTACCATTACATAGCCAGCCACCAAGGATATTGTTGTCATTTTATGACACCCTTGGTCCATAAGTGAGAACCAATCAAAGATGCGTTCAATGGACCAGTTCTACCCAAATTGATCAAGCGCCAAGTTAAGGAATCAAGAAACCTCTCAAGTGTTATTTCATAATGATGCAGACTTTTAGCCTTCTCCCTTCATCCTTGCATCTTGCCTTCATACCTCAAGGTCCACTGACCAACTCTCCCCTTAAAGGATGTTAGATTTCGGGATTCGAGGAACTAGCCTAACCCTTACTCTTTTGGTAAGCCTTAGATCGTTTCCCCAAAATACGAAAACCCTTCCTTTGTCGAATTTCAGGATTCAAGGAACTGGTCTAACCCTTACTCTTTTGGTAAGCATTAGACTATTTCCCCAAACCCCAAAACACAAGAACCCTTACTTTGTTGGAGTTTCAGAATTCGAGGAACTGGTCTAACCCTTACTCTTTTGGTAAGAGTTAGACCATTTCCCTGAACCTCGAAATACGAAAAACCCTTCCCTTGTCTGATTTCAAGATTCAATTGGTCTAAATCCTTACTCTTTTGGTAAGCGTTAGACCATTTCCCCAAACCTTGAAATATGAAAACCCTTCCTTTGTCCAATTTTGGGATTTGAGGAACTGGTCTAACCCTTACTCTTTTGGTAAGTGTTAAACTATTTCCCCGAACCTCGAAATGCAAAATTCCTTGTCAAATTTCAAGATTCGAGGAACCAATCTAACCCTTACCTTTTTGGTAAGAGTTAGCTTGTATACCTGAAACCCAATATCATTCTCTCATTTGCCTTTCATTCCAACAGTCTTTCGGACTCTGAAGTTCCCAACTCCTCATCTTTAGCAATGTTTTCTTGAAGGCTCGATGTTCGATCTCCGATGACCAACAACACTTCCAAATGGCATGATCAACACTCAAGAGAATCTTAATGCTTCACCAACTCTTACAACTTGTCTACTTTTATTCATGGAGCTACAGGGGTGCATTTATTGTATTTTGCAGGTTTACCATCAAGTGGAGTCCAAGGCCATGCCTATTTATGGTTGCATGATGGGTTTCATGTTAAGTTTATGTGCTCCAATCTTGGATTGTCAGGCAATCCACCTTCTAGAAGTACTTTTCTTCTTGGGATTGCCTTGTCAGGGTATGGCCTAGTTTCTTGCATGCACAATCCTGTCAGATCTTGTCACTTCCCATTTTCCCAAACTGACACTCTTGTACATGCCAGAGCTAGGGTTTCCCCTCTTTGACCATTGGTTTCTTCTCTATGACCAGTTTGCTATAAATAGGTTGTTAAGCCTCATTGTGAAGGGTTTTCTCCCTACTAGCTTGAGCCACTTTCTGCTCTTTCACTTGTCTAGAAGATTTGTATATTTTCTTGCAATTCTACAATTGTAAGTTTGGCCATTGGCTTGAGAATGAAATGAAATCCTCATTCTTGCCTCTCTTCAACTTAAGCAAGTTGTGTATGTTTTCTTACCTTCATGAAAAGTGTGTTTTGTGGCTTTCTCTCGCATATATGTTGTGTTAACTTGTTTTTGAGTGTGCCTTGTGGGAAACCTTCTTCCCTTTTGACATTCAACAAAACATAGCCTCCATACAAGTGTTTGGTGTCATTCATGCAATTGAAGTTTGTGCACCCCTAGGGTATTTTGATTGATTCTTGGTGTCATTTTGGGGCAAGATGAGAGACATCTCTTATCTTGGTGCATCACCTCCTTTCATTTTCTGCATTTCCTTCTTCACTTATCTCCTACAAACTGTTAGAGTAGGTTTAGAAGTAGAATTTGAAGTGTTGAGTTGGTAAAACCTCTCACCTCAATTAAGAAGGAAGTCGGCCTTCTCCGAAGATTCAACCACCTTGCGCAAGGTCCCACACTTCAAGGTTGAATCTGTATTTTACAAGGTTGTTGGGTTGATAGCTCAGCAAGGGCGCAAAATTTTGTCACAACAAATACTATAAAACTTATACGCAAGGGAAAAATACTCATGGAAAGGCCTCAAGAAAGATATCCTCAAACATGTTCAAGAATGCCTGACTTGCCACAGGAATAAAGTAGAACAAACCCATCCAACAAGCCTCCTACAACCACCACCCATTCCTAATAAAAAATAGGAATATGTTTCTATAGACTTCATAACCGGGCTTCCCAAAGTACAAGGCAAAGACAGCATATACATGGTGATGGATCGCCTTACCAAATATACACATTTCATGGCAATATCCACCAACTGTAGAGCTCCTCAAGTAGACGATGTTTTCTTCAAGGAAATTTTCAGATTGCATGACCTCCCTAAAAACATTGTCAGTGATAGAAACAGTCGATTCATTAGCCTATTTTGGTAAGAGCTCTTCCAACTAGTAGGGACAATACTCACACCAAGCACAAGTTATCATCCACAGATTGTAAACAAATGGGTGTAAGGATACCTAAGGAACTATGTTACAAGACAACAAAATGTGTGGATCAAATGGTTACACCTTGGGAAATATTGTTATAATACCACCCACCATATGTCGATAGCAATAAGCCCCTTCAAGACCTTGTATGGGTACGAAGCAACCTCATTTGAAAGTTTGATCGTCCAAGGAAGTCATGTACCAGGTGCCAAGGACTTTGTGCAACAAAACATGGATATTATGAATACACTCAAAGATAATAAACACCAAGCACACAACCAACAAAAGATATATGGTGATTGAAAAAGGACTGAAAGGACATTTGAGGTTGACGATTTGGTTTTCCTAAGATTACAGCAATACAAGCAGTCATCAATCAAGGAAAGTGGAGCCAAGAAACTAAAACCCAAATTCTATGGACCAAACAAAATTTTGAGAAGGATAGCGGAGGTTGCCTACGAATTGAAACTAACAACTAATGGCAAGATCCATAATATCTTTCATGTGTCCCAACTCTAAAAGGTACTTGGACAACATGTTACTCCATGTTTGGAATTACCTCCACTAGATGATGAAGGCAAGTTAATTTTGGAAGCTGAAACCATAGTTTTAAAACTCGTGGACTCGCCACGGACTCGCGAGTCCATGGGAGCCACGAGTCGACTCGCCAGGACTCGCCGAGGCGAGTCCTGGCGAGTCCATCTGAAAGACTCGCGAGTCTTTTGCAAGGACTCGCGCGAGTCTTTTGCATAGACTCTCTTATACTTTAAGTTATATTCCATATATACTGTCAGGATGTTTGAGAGTGGTTTCGGACCTCCAGGAGTTATAATGCAAAATCTAGTTTTTGGAGGATTCTTCAATTTTCCAGACTTAGTCAGATTTCAGGATCAGGAAGACATTCCAGACTTAGCCAAATTTCAGGGCATTTGAAGATCAAGATGACATTCCAGACTTTAAGTTATATTCCATATATACTGTCAGGATGTTTGAGAGTGGTTTCGAACCTCCAGGAGTTATAATGCAAAATCTAGTTTTTGGAGGATTCTTCAATTTTCCAGACTTAGTCAAATTTTAGGATCTTTCGGCGATGCCCCTTGACCCCAACTTGGGGGCGTTGCCCCGAAACCCCCGTCGAAAAATATGGGGGGAAATTGCGCCGATGGAAGTAGGGAAAATTTAACCTCCGAGTCTGATTAGGCTCCATATAAAAGCATAATTAGCATTGAAGAAATCTTGGTATTATACATTTTAGAGTTGAAAGTTTGAAACTATGAGTATGTGACATGTGTAATGTTTCAATTATGGCTCTTATGTTCTCTAAATGCATTAATTTCTTTATGTTTTTTTGTAAAACCACGGTTTTTTTTTTGCCGAGTCCTTGCCGAGTCTTTCACGAGTCTTTCACGAGTCCGAGTCCGAGTCCAAATTTTTGGTTTGCCGAGTCCGTGGCGAGTCCGAGTTTTTCAACTATGGCTGAAACCATTATGGACTGTTAAGTTTTGTCATTGATAACAATATTTTCGTTCAGTTTGGGACATGTGGCTTGTGTGTGTATTTTCTGAAAGACAGTGGTGATCAGTTTGATCGCTATTTCTTTCTTCTTCAGCGAGTGCCATTTGTACATGTTATGTATGTGATGTTGTTGCAGGGAACGCAGAGAATGTCTGCAGGTAGAATCAGCCTTTTCTGAGTGCTGAAGAGTGTCAGGGGCATTACATTCTGTGAGGCAGTTTTATATTCTCTATTATGATTTGCAGGGGTAGTTCAAATGAGGTTCTTTGATACTATCTCTGGATTGCAGTTTCAGTTATGGTTTGCAAGGGCAGTTTCAGAGGATCGTTTTTTATGATGTGGCAGCTGGACTGTTGGTCAGAGGCGTTTTTTTTTCTTTTGGCAGCGCTTTCATTTCTTACCCGTTTTTTTTCTGAGACATTTTTTTCTCAGTTTTCTCTTTCTTATGCATGTGCCTTTGTTTGATTCCGGTGGTGTAGTGGCACAAAGACAAAACCATATGATTCAAATATAGTTATTAATGGTTTTTGGGCATTTTTTATAATGGCATGATGAAAGGATATTGATGTTTTGATGTGATTTAAAAAGAGGTGTTTTTTCTTGAAGACGGTTTTTTTTCGTGAGCACATCCCTCTTTCATTTCTGTGGGTTTCTCTATTGCCATGGATGGTTGACAGGTGTGTGTTGCTGGAAATGGTAGTTCGTTAAAGTTATTGCAAACTATAGCAAAAGTAAATGAGGTAATATGGAGTTAAAAAATTAATGTGAGCATCGATATTATAAGTGCTGCTGTGTGTTTCATATCTTTAGAGCTGCAAGAGTCTCTGACTCCTACCTGGCGTGAAGACTTTTCTACTTGTCATTGCTGAGGATAATTGTGAATAGTGTAAGAAGAATAGGAAGGATTGGGAGTCTTTGCTCAAGAATCAAATCTTTCAGATTTCCAGGCAGCATAGATACATTCCTCCAGTCATGAGCATTTGACTTGGTGCCATTCCTTTTTGCGTTTCATCTGAGATTAGAAGAAACAGAAATTGAAAGACGAATGGAAAATTCAATTTGAGTGGGAGTTATCAAAGATGGTGTGAAGTAAGAAATTTTTGTGTGAGGACGTGTTTGGGCTTGATAGACAGAGAATCGACTATGTTATGGTGCTGCTGTGCATGAAAGAAGAGTTGCATGCGTGACGGCTAGTGCTGTGCGTAAGAAGTGTTACTGTGCATGAGATTGGTTGCTGTGCGTGGAAGGGAGTGCAGAGCATGATAGAAATTGCAGTGTATGAAAGAGTGTGCCATGTTGATTGAATAGTTTATGTGTGAATGCTGCTATGCTTAAGTTCTCTGTGTTATAAAGAAAATGAATCTGCAGGAATAAAAATGCCTTGCAGAAGCTGATCTAAATCTTAAGTGTTTTATACACAGCAGCATAAAACAGTGGTCTTATATTTGGGTTGTTTTTTTTGTTTTTTTTGTTAAATCAGGTTTTGTGTTTTCTTAAGGGGTTGGAGCCTCTTGTGTACTGAAGTTGGTGCTTTGTATGTGAGTTGCAGCTCCCTGTTGTACCTGGGTTGGTGCCCATTTGTTTTAAGGAAGCTATTGTTGCCATGGTTTTTTACCTGCAAGGGTTTTCCACGAGATATGTCTTGTGTTCTCCTTGTGTTTTGGCTTAGTATTGTTGGTTTGTTCAGATTTGTATCTAAAAGAAGATTAAATACCGATTCACCAACCCCCCCCCCTCCCCTCTCTCTGTATTTTCCATTTGGTTTTCATGGACATGCAAGAAAAGAGATTCAAGAATAAGTCTATTACAAAGTAGTTGGTTAAATGGAGGGGTCTACCTACGGAAGACGCCACTTGGCAAGGAGCTGGGATCTTTGATCACCTTTAAAACTTCCATACAATAGTTATTAGCATAATTAAGTTTCCATTGTTATATTCAGTAAAATTACTGAATAAGCAGCTTATGCATAACACGTGATAAGGGTGCTAATTAATTTGTAAATCATTTCAGGTTTTATAATGCAATGAGCTAAATGGATTTACTTGTGCAAAAAACCTATCAATTCCTTGTGTTTCTGAAAATGATATTTTTATTAACAAAGGTGTTTTTCAAAATTACAAGTATAATCTCAATTACTAAAACCAATTCTCACCTTCAGGTCAAGAGGGGCAAACTGAGGTTACAAATAAGCATTTGGGAGGAAAGCTACAAATTATATAAGTGACTCAATGAGGCTCATGGTTGGAACCTTACATTTGGTGCCCAAAATAATTGTATAGAACAAAACATATTAAAATGAGATTTTCAATCCATGCATCCATATTGCTATATAAAGTAAAGTTATAAATATGTTGCATATAAAACATAGCATGCATGACAACATTCGTGTATATGTTTAAAGAAAGTGTAAAATTATTGATCAAAATCAAGATATCCAAAATCAAACAGACCAATAACTCAGCAACTATTACCTGGATTTCCAAAATTGCTATGAGAAGTATCCAATTCATAAAATCAAACCATTTGCCAATCCTATACAAAGACATCAGTCCCAAAGAATGCAAACCTGCTCTGGAGTCTTTTCATGATATCGACTTTGTGAAACCCCTTGGGCCAGTAGTTCTTTAACCCTCCCGCCTGCATAGAGTTCAGATAGACACCCATGGGCTTCCGAGATTAAAGACGCTCGAAAAGCACAAAGACCGAGCTGTGCCATAGCTCGATTAAAAAGTATCTGTGTAGAAATATCCATGTGTTGTACACCATCCTGCAAGTGACTCATAAGCAACAAATCTCGAGCAACTGAAAAATCATCTAATATAGCAAAGTGATAGATGTCACAAAGCATGGCCCTTGCTTTTGTCCGTTCATCACCATGCTTGTAGATCAGAGAAACCAGAATGTCCATTAGGGTCCTGCTATGTTCTGGAAATGTTGGCCTACGCGGCACAATCTCTGGAGTAACAATGAATGCTGGAGGTCCTCTAAAATCTTCACTTGGCTTAGGTTCTATATTAGCAGCTTTGCTATCATAATCATCCATGTCTCCATTTTCAACTCCATTTAAATCAG
The DNA here is from genome assembly GCF_030272615.1 of Cryptomeria japonica. NCBI lineage: Eukaryota > Viridiplantae > Streptophyta > Pinopsida > Cupressales > Cupressaceae > Cryptomeria > Cryptomeria japonica. The sequence goes on along the minus strand of NC_081408.1, from coordinate 68,743 downwards.
CTTCAAATGCAGCAGCATCTGTCCTGGTTTGCATCTCGGCCAGTTTTCTCATGGCTTCATAGACCTCCTGCGGCTTATAGTATACAAGTTCCACACGTTTTAGGGCAACCTTTGCAGCTGCCTTCATATCTTGCATCCGTTCAACATAATCCTGAACATTCTGTGCAAGTACCATAAACAGTGGCTCATCTTGCAGGCGCTCAACATACTCCTTTGTGTGAGGATCAATGCACTGTAAACTTTTGAAGAGTTCGTTATCAATTCGTTCAAGAAATGCAAGAATATTACCCCAAACTCGGATAGTCCCCTCATGATCTGCCCCTTTCTGGGTTTCATTTTCATCAGGCTCTACAGAATCATCAATGACAATGTTCGGGTACTGAGCCAGAATATCAAGCATAACAAGAATATTCTGGACGCATTTCTTCCACACAGGAATTGGCATATGGGTGCTGAGGCTGGGGTTCACATCAAACTGTGCAGAAACAACATTCACCAATACCTCTAGTTTTTGTGCAGGTGTCTTTGCCACCCTTGTTAAATATGTGAGTTGTTCAACTTGCTCAACCCTCCCTGTTAGGAAAAATCAAAAGAAGCGCACAGTTTTAGAAGTGAAAATCTAGCCATTCTTTTAAAATAAACGGTAGATATTTCATACCAAAATAAATTAAGTTAGTTCTCAGCAAAACAAATTTATTCATAGTAACAGAGAAAAATCTTCCCTTCTAGATATAACTATGTATACATGCCTGTTCCTTTCCTTCCACGAGCAGCAATTATTTCTTTAAGCTTCTTGTCCACCATTTCCCATGTAATCTCACTTGGATCTCGCATAAACTGTTTGTCCATCAATTTATCCCTCTTACTCTTCTTCTTCTCCCAACCACCTTCTTCATCTTGACCTTCATCTTCATCTTCATCTTCATCAGACTCTGTAATATATGAAGCGGCTATTTTGGCAGGGTCTTCCTCAACATCCACTTCAGAATCCTCATCCTCATCAGATTTATCCACATCATCTTCTGACACAGGACTGGCTCTATATCTCTCAATATCAACTTCATAAAGTTTATTATTTTTTTTGAGCTTTTGCTTCATTGAATTGAGGGCTTTGGCATTGCTGCTGCTCATCTTTTTCTTAGCCTCCTTGTTAGCCAGGGCTTGCGCCAGAAAATCCTCTAGCACAACAAGAGCCTTGATATATAGTCTAGGGACCTGGACAGACTCTGTGACCCGGATCACCTTCTCCAGTTGCTTGTTAAGCTTATCAAAGCTTTCCTGTAAGCTGACCCAATCATTAATCTTCATGGCATTCTTTATCTGATCAACAGTAAGACTCATTTCCTCAAACCTCTTGTCTTTTGCAGACCTAACAACCCTTCGCTGATCATCAGACTCATCGCTGTCACTTGCAGCTTTTGATAGATATTTGGATCTAGCTGCAGTATCGCCGCCATCTCTATCCCCTGCCTCAACTTCATTCTCTTCCTCTTCAATGTCACTCTCTTCCTCTTCAGATTCACTATCTCCCTAAGAACATTAAATGAAAATACAATTTTGCAGATGAGATGATAAAATGGGTCTCAGACCTTAAGGCCAAACTACAATTCTCGTAACCAAAAAAAACATACAATTTTCTTCTTCCATAGTTACTAGAGACCATTTTACCAATTACTGTCAGGGTTTTGGATTTACAGACCCTCACTACAGACTGAGAAACAAATTCCTAAATAAGTAAATATACAATTATCCAGCATGATGGGTTCTGCAGACCATTTTGACCTACACGCCTGCTGTAGAGATTTAAAATTTAAACCAAAATACTCTGAAAAACAGAATGGAAAACAATCCTCTAAAAAAGAGGATATGTATTTTCTACGTCGTTAAGCTCTATAGCTCCATTTGTCCTAAAAGACATTAAATTTACATACTAGACCTACAGGCGATTTTGGCTTTCCTTTCGGTCAATATGACCTCTAATGGCCTGTGAAACTCCAAAACCCTCAACTTTCAAAGACCATTCGAAACAAATCAATCGATGTCATTTACCAAAAAAGGGAAAACAACAGAGCAAACAAAACCATGACTTACTTGCGTCCAAAAACGAGAAGCCATTGTAAACTTGATTTGACTCCGAGATGCCTGCGGAAGTTCGCTCTGCTTGGTTTGGGTACAAGACTGCAAATTAGAGGCTCTGGAAAGATGAGGATGAATGTGTAGCAAAAATAGAGCAAAAGGGTTTTTAGGGCAGAGTTATCTCATGTAAATTATATTTCCAGGTTCATTTTGATTGAGACGTAAATGAAATAGTTAATTTATAATTGGTATATGCATATAAATTTAGCTTATATCATGATTTTATTAAGTTTAGAATTTTATCATCAATCTTTAGATTTGTTCTTCTTTATCTTGTATTAGACCTATGAATGTGAACCTAACCAAACTAGTTATATTATCGCATATTTAACACTAGCTTCTAAAATTGAAAGTTCAAGCTCTTCTCTAATTGATCATTTCATTAGTCATTGTGAACACACTCTATTTACAGTATGTTGAATTATGTTCTCGGTTGTTGTATTTAAAGACATGCATTCATTTATTTGAAAGGTCCTAGAAATCTTTTAGGCAGGCCCAAAATTTGTTTTTTGCAAAGGAGAATAAAAAATCCAAGAGCATCAACGATAGATGAATGCATGTCATCATAGGTCCATTGTATTCTTGCTTGTTATTTTCAAATCTTTGTTCAAACTCATAAATTATTTACATCCAAGGATATGGCCTAGGAGAACATGAACCCTATAATCCGATAGATGCATTAAATTTATTTGTAACCACCATTAGTCTTTGTAGCATTTAGACAATAGGAAAATGAGGTGAATGAGTTGTGGATGTCAATTTTGCAATTATAGACACCATTTCTAATAAAATTGGCTTATCCTACAGCCCCTAGGTTTTTGTTTTAGAAATTAGGGTTTTTCAAATCTAATTTTTGTAAGTAATATTTCTTGTTTTCGAAATTTTATTTTAAGGTGATCAAGTTCCTTTTTCTTGTGTGTACTTCATAGCCTACTCTTATCTTAAAGTGTGTGATTTACTATGTGACCTTGCTTTTCACACCCTACCCACCCTTGGATTCATCTCTATATTTTTATTTATAAATTTAAATGCTTAATATTTATTTTATTTTTTTCATCCAAGAGTGTTTAATATTGACTCTTTTAATCTCTCATAATCATAGTGTTGTGTTTATCCCACGACCTACTCAAGACCTAAATATTTATTTGTAGACACTCATCTAAATCCTGTCATGGTTGCTCAATCTAATGAAAATAATATTTTGTGTTGCTCATGTTGAGAACTAGTTTGAGAATCGTGACAACCAACAAGATTTTCATTGTGATGCACGTATAGCTAAGTGAGATCTTACGCTTACTATAAATTCCTTGTGAATGCACATGAATACCATGTAGGAGCACCCAGGTGAACAACCTGCAAACCAAAGGCACTTCATAATGGAAATAGAAGCAACATAAGAGATATTGTTTCACCAAATGTGAATAACTATATTAAGATGATTAAAAATGTGCAAACACCTCCTATGTATAGTGAAGGTGTGATGAGGTAAAAATTACCTCTAACTAACTACCAGTTGAAAATATTAAATGCACTAGTAACAATATTAAATATTAAGCAACTAATATCTAATAATTTATATGTCACCCACCCAGGTAAACTCAAGTGTATAAAAACCACATTCACACCAACACCCCCCACAAGTGCAACTCAGGGAGTGATCATTATGCAATATGTGATGCATAAAGAGTCCCAGCAACAAGGTCATGTTTGGTACCCATGTACAACTACGATACAATGCAATCCCTTACAAACAGAGAAAAGGAGAAAAACTCGGTGTGAGAAAACTCTTCTAATAGAGAATACAAAGGACTATGAAGCCTCCAAAACAATGTCCCAAAACAAGAACATGAAGATCATCACTGAAGCATGAAGAAGTTGTAGATGGTTGTCAAAAGATGACCGATTTGGTGTTGTAACTAAAGAACCTCGTCAGAAAGAGATGATAATCAGGATCAAGAACACAACAATCTACATGAGTGCCCCAAACAACACTACTTGAATAATGATCAAATGGCAACAATGACAAAACCTCTATCAATTCAATTGAAAATACAAATGGCACATGAATTTGCACGAGTGACTCCAACAACACTACTCAACCAATGAAATTGCATGAGGGTAAAAGCACAAAACTATGTCATGTTTCAGGCTACCTTATTAGCACAAGTGAATTTAAGCAATTCTTACTAAAAATTAATTCTACTCAAACATGTGGTCTATATAGATTCATTATACCTAAGTTATATACGGGCCACAACTTTTCCAATTGGAAGTGTCTACTAAATGTATATTTTATACCACTTTGGGTCTAATTACCAAAAAATAAATAACTCGATGTTTCAACAATTCCTACTCTTATAAATAATTTTTTTTTTTGAAATTTTAAAATACCTTTTTATAGATCTATAAGTGAATTTTCCATAATATATATCTTTTAATATTTTAATTACTTTTTATATTTTATATTTTATATTTTATTTTTATTGAAAGTAGGTCATTAGCATTAAAATATAAGGTTGATTATCTTGTCAAGGAAAAATATTAAAATTTATTTAAAATTTTTGAGAAAAATATGATGAAGTAGAGAAAAGAATCTATGTCAAGGTGATATAATTCTTTTCTAATTTTGATAAATAATTAAGAAAAAAGATGGTGGGAATCGGAAAAAATTATATTTCAACACACAAAACTTTTCTAATTTATTGAAAAACATATACTTATAAAAAAGAGTAAAATATATCCATGCACTAAAGTTTCAAGTTATCAATATACATAAAAAAAATTGAAGAAAAAAAGGATAAAATTTACTAAACAAAGTGTGGCGAATTGTATAACTTTAATTTTAACATTTTATTAGCAACTAAATTATAGTGTTTATTTTATAAAAAACTACATTCAAATAATTTTTAAAATTTTTGTTAAAATTACAAACATAAAATAAACAAAAGAATATAAATTTTATTAGTTTACATCATTTCAAAATTCAAAACATATATTTCACTTTCTATTGATTTAATTTATAAAGTTAAATCAACATTGACCATTTCCTTTATAAAAGTGTGACACATCTTTGTACTTTTACCCATGAGTGATCTCATCATCACTACTCAACCAATGAAGTTGCATGAGTGATCTCATCATCACTACTCAACCAATGCAAGTTGAAAATATAGGTGCAATAGTCTAAAGAACCATGATCGATTGAGGATAAAGGTTGCTTCCACAAAATAGGAATGCAAGAGTGTCCCAACTCGCTCCAAGCAAAACCAAGGAAGCATTCGCATGAACGGTATAATACCTCCCATAATGTTGACTAGAGAGGATCATGACAAGTTCATTGAAATTGTGTGCCACCAAACAATGCATGAAGGGGAAGATACAACATCTAAAGTGAACAAAGAGTGTTCACCAAGACTATACGCATGCATGAGGCAAGAATCTCAAAGATCCTATTGTTCTCGTCGAGAGGCGCTCACTTGACGAAGTTGTGAATGGGAAACAACAAAGACACTACACAACCCCTCATGGAACTTTATAATATAATGCAAGTATAATAATATGGCACAACATTTGTGCAAAATCCCCCAAAATACATGAACAAGATGTGGCAGTTTATTTCAATGTGTTTATAAGAAAGTGCTCATAAAATATGCTCAATTGATTCAAAAGGATAAAAATACTATATATACATATGATGCAGCCAAAAAAAGTTATTCCATGCAAACATAATGTTTCCAAGTGCTAAAACAATCAAGCAATTAACTAAAGTGTCAAAACACAAAATCATAAATTAATTGTAGTTAGTGCAAAAACCAGAAAAAGTGCATGGATAGACTGATCAAAAAAAAATTGCCAATACGAAGCCCAAAAGTTTCACCCCACTTTAGCACTTGTAGGCTAGGATTTGGTCACCCGTGTGACCTGAAATATAGGATGCCAACCAATGTAAAGAGCAATTAGAATAATTACCCGCCAATGTGGGAACATTCGTCTAACCAACCAAAAAACCAATGCGGGGGCCAATAAACTCCAATGCCATGCAGGCCATGCCAAAGTCTATGTGCTAAGGAAATGAAACGACAATGAATACTGCCAATACCGAGCAAAGTGCTTATAAAGTACACAACCAAAGTTACATAGGTCAGCAAGGAGAATGGTGATTATTCAAAAACCAACAATGAAGCCACGGGTTTAACCAAAACAGGCAAGCCAATATAAAATCCCCCAATCAAAGCACCTATACAATCGCGCACAATGTTAAAACTTATACCAAAGTGGAAATAAGTGTCAAGAAAGTGAATAAAGTTGACCAACCAGCAGGTTGTGGAAACCCTGCCAAATAATGAATGGCTTTGAGAGATGAACATAGCGGCCAAGTTACGCACAAACCATGCAAGTAAGTTGTCCTCCTGCTCGTTCAACTGTAGAGAGAACCAAATCTCCAAACCAGAAGACATTGCGGCCCGGGAGCATTGAAAATAATTGATCAAATATGCTTCAAGTAATGTTAAAGCCACCTAAAAAAAACATGGCTCCAATGGGAATTGTGAATCGACCAAGATAATAGAAGCGCAAATCAAGAATTTAAGAAGTCCACCAAAAAATCGAGGCGTCGTGCTAATCACTAAGGAATGTCATTGCAGAACCAACACGAGCCCTATAGAATATATTTTCTAGCCAAACAAAATGAATCCTATTGAAGTAATGATGTCGATTAAAAGAGAAACTCCACAACCAAAAAACGACCAATCTTGCCTCAAAACTCAACGAACTGCCACGTAGGTCAAGGAAAATTACATTCTGGGTAAAACAAGGCACTGCCAAGAACAAATGCGGCAATCGAACTCCCCTCTAATACTCGTGTTATATATATATATATATATATATATATATACATTATATATATATATATATATATATATGTGTGTGTTGTAAGTCTGAAATCATCATTGTTATAATATTGCTATCAAAGTTTAGCTGTGTAGTTTTTGAGTCAAACTCATTGACTCATGTTTCATGAGTAGTTCACAAGAACTCATCTCTCGTGAGAATCAGTGGTCCACTTAACACTCGTTGCATCTAGGTGATGCTCACAAGGGTGAAACATTGGGACTTCCTGGGAGGTCACCCATCCTAGTACTACTCCAACTCAAACACGCTTAACCACGGAGTTCCCTCCAAGGTTAAACCCACTTAACTTGCAACTCCATTTGCAAAAACCTTCAACAAGTGTTGTGTCTTGTGAACCATTCATTATAGAGCCCCTTTAGCTCATCAATTGATAAGTAGGAGGTATTTTCCACAACAAGTCAAACTATTATATTGTTGTCAACCAATATAATAATTTGACCTTTTAGCTTTGCAGGGATGTATAGAGGAGCGGACTCCACAATATGGGGCATCCAGGAGAGTGAATGATATATCATAAACTTTCCTCTTCTGGTTAGGAGGCAAGATTGGAGTGATAGTAGCCATATTAATGTATGACCCATCATCTGATACTGGACTTGAATTTGATGTAGAGATAAAGTTAGACGAATGCGGCAGAAAAGGACTTGTGTAAATCTGCAACTCAATGTCCATCTTATCACAAGACATATTGGATTTGTGTTTTCTATCACCAACCTTTAGCTCCACTATTGATGTGGTCTTGGACTATATGTCTAAGATGATAATAACACCCAGTGTTGTTACCAAACACACAGTGATATTGACAGAATTTAGAACCATCATACCAATGAGGGTATGGTTTGTTGTCAGGTGAAGGTCTAATCTTCAAAAGGGTTATGAGATTGCCTTGTAACAGTTTTTACATTATGCTAAAATAGGAGTCATTGAGCTTGGTGAAGACCCTATTACAATGTGGTTCACGTGCAACAACTATTGGTGGTGTAGCTATGATATTATCCACAACTTTGCTCTTTCTAAACACTTTCGTGGACATGCTCCCAAAAAAACCAGTACGAGGGTTAAAATTAGATTTCCCAAACTGAGTCATCATGTGTTGGTAATCAGTGAGTACAAAACACGGGTTAGTGAAATTTTGTTATCAATTAAGAGATAACTTCTCCCTCAATGTTGGCTGCAAATTTCCAATGAACATTCTCTACAAGTCACTATCTGGCAGGGTATAAGGGATTCTGGTAGAGATAGATTGATATTAAGAAATAAAGTTTGTAACCTTCTCATTCAGCTTTTGTTTACAATGAACAAGGTCTGTGATGGTGACCCTACTACCAATGTTAGCTTGCAACCATTTGAGGAACAGATTCATAAGGTAGTCAAATGTTTAGATGGAGTAATCAAGTAAAGAACTATATCATTCTAACGCAGTCCCCTTAAGGGAATGCAATAAAAGATTAAGCAAGACAAAATCTAAACTATCGTAATGACTACACATAGTCATGAATGAATAAATGTACACATTAGGATCACCATCTCCATTGAATCAATCAAACTTCAATGCCTCAGCCCCCAAGGAAGGATGGTAATTTTGAGTGGGCTCTAGCGATAGTAAGCAAGTATTGAAGACTGGGTAGAGGCAGATGCAAGGTTTGTGAGTTGTTGTTGTTTTTCATGATAGTATTAGCAGGTGGAGGAGCACCACATGCACCACCACCACCTCCACCAACAGTAGCATGAGGACTAGCACCACCACCATGGATGGTACCAGCACCTAAATTGGCACTAACATAAGCGGTATGTGCCACATCAGAAGTGGTAATGGAACTACTAGTCATGCTTATATAACCCAAGGGAATGGTAGAAGCATTGATACTAGGGATGATGGAACTACTCATATTGATCATGTTTTGCATCTCCATTCTACTTTATTGAATTTGCTCCTGATGTTGTCCCTCTCCAACAACCTGTTGCAGTTCTGCAACAACACTTTGTTGGCACCTCTGATTGTGTTCCGGACGGGTCCTTCCAGCTTGATCTCTCCTTTGATGGTCCTATTGATAGTATTGCCTAGCTTGTGGTTTGTCACAAGCAGAAGGGGAAGTATTCTCCCCTCCCTCAAACCCCTCTTTGTCAAGGTTTGAGTGTCTCTCCCCTTCCTTGAGTGGGGTTCTAGATAGGTATTTCTTTGGCCTATTCGACTGTATTTTTTTGGGGATCACTCCCCTGTTTTGTGGTCTATCTTATTACCTTCAAGCTATTGTATGAAGGGTCAACACCCATGTTCTTGCTACTTAATTAATCAAAAACAGTAAATGGAAGTGTTATAACATAATGTTATTGGGTTCTCTTGGGTCTGGTTGGTTTTTGCTAGTTTTTTGGGGCTTTAGCCGGTTTTCTATAGTTTTTTGCTAGCTTTTCATTGGTTTGTTCCTTATGGGTTTTTAATGCTATTATCTTTTAAGTTCCTATTGTAAAGGGTTTCGGGACCCCTTCAAAACTTGTTTTTACCTTAATCAAAAACATAATGTTATTGGGGGTCATACCTTATAACATTTATATATTTTTATAAAACAAGACTATAAAACCTTATAATATAGCATATGCTTTATTAAGCACTTCCCATGTAAAATAATTGTAGTCTAATAAATATTAGATTATTGACTATTTATGAATGGTAGTTTTGAATAGGTGTGACTAATACCCTTTAAGGTATTTTTTTAGCCTTTCTCCTATATTTAAGTAGGTCTTCTCTCATTTTAGAGTGTGAATTTGGATATCTATACTAAATTATATCACTATGTAAGAGTTATTGTTGGCCATGTAGAAGTATGTAGAGGAGTGTCCATGGGTTCAATCTATTGATTCTAATAAAATAATGTTTTATGAGGTTTCTTACCTAAAAATATTTTCCCCATGTATATCTTGTGTAATATGTAGAATTTATGCTTGTATGATTCTCATTTTATTTATTTTATATTTTTGTTATAATGATTAGCATCCTAAGACCCTAATTTAAAACACTCTCACAATGTCCTTATAACTTTGTCGAGTCTAAAAATAGATTTCATTTTTGGGGAAGTCATTGGAGATGTATGGAGATTCTTTGTTGTTTTTCATATCATGTGCTAAGGTTATGTATTCCTTTTTTGTGCAACCGAGAACACTACCTAAATCATATTGATACTTCATTACAAAAATCAGTCTAATTGCTTTGCCACTATATAAAGTTGTCCATGAGAATTGTGGAGGTGGTCCTATTGATTTGATTTCTCTATCTAATTACTTATCAAGTAGGATGTGTTTCCAATAACATAAATTGAATCCACTCGCTTCATTTATTCTATGTAATATCTTACATCCACATACAACTATATGTTTAGTGCATGTTTTGGATCCTTCGGGTGGCTTTGATATCTCAAGTAGGCATTTAAGTTATTTGGTTTTATAAAATTAATTATTTACATAGTCATATTTCAGTAATGTTAATGAATTAAAAGTGTTATAGTCAAGGTGTATTATTGATAAAGCCCAACACCTTGATTTGTGCCAAATATTGTTCATAAAGAGATATTTTGTGTCATAGTCTATAATTCAAGTTACATTATTCAAATAGGGTCCATTTTTATGAGTCATTAGTTGTCATGTCAAAATTATAAAAATGTTAGAAAACTATAAAAACCATTAAATTTGTTTTGCCTCGATTGTAATTAGACACACTATTTCTTGTACATGGTATTCATTTTATGGGGGATTCTCAAACTAATCCTAACAACCAAATTTGCTAAGTAGAAAACCAACTAGAGCATGGAGGCACAAAAGGTTTGATGAAATTACTGATCTCTCATCAATCCCCAGTAATGAGTTGCAAATTTGTCCTAGTGACAAAATCACTTGTGCCAAAATGACGAAAGCCAAGATAAATTTCTAGGTGATAGTGATAACTATCTCATATCGTTTGTGATCATGGTGGTGTTAATCTATAACAATGGTTGTATACATAATGAAAAGAACACAGTTCTCAAATTATTTATATTTTTATTAGATGAGTATATCTCAAATCACATTTACTGAATGTTAATGGTTAGATATGTATGTACCCAATGACATTTATTGAGTGATAGTGATTGGATGTGTTTGTCCCAATCACATTCTATTGGGTGATTATGATTGGATATGTTTATCCCCGATCATAATTGTTGTAAGTAGAAGTGTTTATCCTTGTGCACAACTTTGATGTTGGATATATATTTGTCACTATCCAAAGTTGTTGACCTTGGATAGATGTGTTAGTTAATATCCTTGGTTCTATGGGTAGATGTGCTTCTCCCTATCCTTGGACAAAAGTCCACTATGGTCAATCCTACTAAAAAATTCAACTGAGTTTAGTTCCATTATTGCTTGTCATGAGTAAATGAGTATGTTCCTACTCATACCTTGGATTTTTTGTGAACTAATGAACATGATCATCAAGTATTATTATTCCACCAATAAAATGATGTAATCTAGTGGTATTGGGAATATTAAATCATTGTTTTAGGTTACTATTTGTTAATTAGTTATGGTTTATTTGTTTGTATTATAAATTGATAAAATAATCTATATATATGTTATGGAGTTATTATAGATACAAATGATGGAACTCTTATAAATATATAATATGATTGAATGAATAGGAGAGGAAAATATAATATTTTTTATTAAGGTAAACAATGATTATAAAAGGGCCCAAATTTTTGTACAAAGAATGAAAAGTTTTAAAAAATAAACAAGGGTCTCGACCCCATATAAAGGCTATTAAAAGGCTAGGTGAAATGGGCTATTACAAGTAGGTAAATCGTTGCTAAGAGAAAGAGGAATAGTTCCAACCAAGTTGCACAACAGGACTACAAACAAATGAGAGGGTTGGGGCCACTAGGATCCCACTTAGACAATCCTAGGTCTAGTGCAAGTTAACATTTCACCCACCACTCAAAAATGAGTTTGGGAAGTCAGACCTTCCCTCCTTTTAACAATAGTCCAAACAATATTATCATCCAAAGTCGCATTACAAGGGGAATCGGAGAGGAGAAACCTCATACAAAGCCTATCAAAGTGTGAGGAAGCAATAGGACAACGAGGAAAATGGTCTAGTCTTCCACCATGTAAGGATTCTAGAGTCGAACTAATGCTAAGGCCAAAACAATGTAGACATTTAAATTTTATTGATTACTTAATCGGATCGAATTTCCTTAGTCACTTGTATTAATTAAATAATTCATATTATTTAATTAAATATAACATCCCATTTGGCTAAATTAATTTAATTAATGAAGACATGTCACATAGACAATTAATTGATTAATCTCTTAATTTATTAATACCCTCCCTAAGCCTTTCTTCTATTAAATAAAATAATTTATTTTATTTTATTTATATCATGACATCCTTTTCTTCTAATTCCCCAGATGTCTCCTAACCTAAACCCTTATTTTAACCCTCATCCTAGCCTAGTCCATGGGTTCTAACCAACCCTGTCCATATAACAAACCTTATCCTTTCTAACCTCTCCCCTCACATGTGTGTGCACATTCCTAATTTCCTAATATTTAGGAAATTACAATCAATTTTGGGTGGCCATCTCCTAAAATGGACATGTGTCTTTGAGGACACACGCCATGTGGTGCAGGGCACCTATCACTCCATACAATTTTTTGATTTGTTCTTAAGTCTTTTATGTTGTAATAAGTGGACCAACCATTTGGGACTTAATGAAGTCATGGTTGAGTTGTCTAAGCTTTTGTTGTGTTCAGGATGTTGATATCCTAGAAAGATGTAATGTTGATGTTGTTCACAGGTGCACTACTCTAAAAATAGAGTCATCATGTAATAAGGGTGTAATGCATTGTTTGGGGTCTCCTAGAATGCATAGAGGGCCTTTGGAGCCTTGGAGTACACTTGAGTGCAAGGTTGCATCCTAAGGATCAAAAAGTTGTAAAAATGCTAAGCAACATTTGCAACAATGCAAAAGTTGTACTTTATGTTGTTGGTGGTGAAGAAGTTGGTTCTAACCAACTGAATCATGATGTTAAAATCAAAAGACGACATCATTGTACGGGTTGGAGGAGATTGGAATGCAGATTGTTTGTAAGAAAAAACCTTGTTTGTACACCGTTTTCACTGTTTTTCCTTGTTTTTGTTATGTTGTACGGTCCAGTACGAACTTGTCAAGAGAACCTACTTGCAGGGCATGAAGGACTGGTGAATCTACTTTTCGTCAAGGTATATTTCAAGGTTTGATTATGTCTGGTTGCAGAGATTCAAACCATTCTCTGTGAACTAGGTACAAAACCCTTGTAGGCTAATAAATGGCTCTAACCTGAGCATCCACTAATGGAATTGGTTGAAATCCAGTGGAATTCTAGGTTAGGATCTATAAACATGTTTAGTGTAGGTTTTTTGGCTTTGCAGACCTTTTTGGTGGTGTTACAATGATACCCTAGTCTGACAACTAGGAGTTGGTGAGACTAGGACAACAAAAGATGTGCATTTTTCAGAGAACATATGGATTGGTAGAGCAAAATTTGAAACATGATTGGAGACCCCATTAAATGCCCTATAAGAATCCATGATTAGTCACCCAGGTAGCTCTAAAACCCTTAAAAATAGGACAATTCTAGAAACCCCACGTGTACAAAGAACCCAGATGCCATTCTGCAATATTGTATGTAACTAGGAAAAGGGCACTCATAAATGTAATTTGTTTGGGGCCTTGTGTGGGTAGATGTGAACTTAAGCCCTAAAAACAGTAAAAGGAGGGCTAATTGAATTAGGCCTATTTGGAGCCCGGTATAGACCAAGTGAGCTTGAGAAGGCTTGGCAAAGGGTTTAAAGGTGATCAAACCCTTAGAAGACACCAAAGACATTGTGTCAACTTCATTTACACTCATGGAACAATTTTGTGGTTAAAGATCCTTTGCAGAGGTTGTTGGGGCATTGGGAAGGTGTGATAGGGATTGAGGTGGAATCCTCAATAGGAAGTGTTGTTGTAAAAGATTTGTGGCTATACCTTGGAGGCAAGCCAAAGTGGATTAGGCCTTGGAGGTCTAACTAGCAGAACCCTTACCAAGTACCATTGGATGGGCTTGAGGAGTTAGGAGGTTGGGGAGAATAAGAAAGACAACTAGGTGACTAAGAGAAACTCCAAGAATCTTTGCATCAGAGTGGTATTAGAGCCACCCTTTGAAACATTGGTGTATGTCAGACGTTGAGGAATTAGAAGCAAGTTCAATGCTCCTAAAGGCAATGACTCAAGAAGCCATCTAGCAGATGGTGGAAGAGATGTTAGAAGAATTGAAGGCTTGGGAAGAAAATAAAGGGACCCAAGACGCTAAGAAGGAGAAGGAGAAGGAGAAGGTTAAGACAGAATGGGGAGACGAGACAGATGAAGAAGTGGGAGATGAGGAGGACCAGACAACAGTAGCAATGCCTCAAGACCAAAAACTATTCTTGGATGCAGTCAAATCCATCTCCAAGGATAATTTGGATGGATTACCCACCTATGGAGGAAATCTCAATGGAGATGAGTTATTAGATTGGATAGAAGCATTGAATAATCATATTGATTATAAGGAGGTATCAGAGGAGAAAATAGTAATTGTAGTAAAGTCAAGATTGAGGGGATCAGCCCTGGTTTGGTGGAACATGATGCAAGAAGAAAGGGTACAGGTAGGTAAGAAAAAGATAACTTCATGGGTGGGTATGAAGATAAGGATTAAAGCTCAATTCCTACCAGGGGATTATGAAGTTCAAATCCACAAGAGACTGCAAAATTTGAAACAAATGGAACTAGATTTCAATACACTGAGGAATTCCACAAACTAAGTTTGAGGGCTAGGAAACATGAGAATGAAGTGGAGAATTTGGCCAGATACATGAATGGTCTTAGGCAAAACATACAAGATGAAATAAGCATCCTCACACCAGACACTGTTCACAAGTGTTTTCAGTTGGCATTAAGGGAAGAGGAAAAGATCAAAAGGAGAAGTGATCAAAATCATAAGCATAGAGGTGGTAAGAACTTCAGGGGTAGAGGAACCTTTGGCAGAGGGTAGAGTGCTTCAAGAAATGAAGAGCATCAAAACCAAGAAGGAAGTGGGGACTCTCAAAGAGGGACATATAGAGGATCCTTTAGAGGGAGAAGCAATTTGAGAGGCAGGTTTGGAAGCTCAGGGAGAGGAAATATAGTCTTCACTGGTATGTGTTACCACTGCAACCAAGTTGGACATACCATGAGCAGGTGCCCGGGAAAAGCCTCAAGTTCATCAAGTTCATACATGAGTGAGTGAAAGACTCAGTTAGTGCAAGAGGGAGATACTCAAAGTGTGACCTCTCCAATCAGCAAAGCAGGGCCAATGACCGATGGGAAAAATTTGATGATGAGAAGAACAATGTTAAAGATACCCCAAGCTCAAGAGCCACCACAAAGGAAAAGTCTATTTAGGACCACTTGTAAGTCACATGGAAAAATTTGTAAGGTGATTATGGATCAGGTTCCACAAAGAATATTGTCTTAGTTGAAATGGTGGATAAGCTCGAACTGAAAAGATTGCCTCATCTCACTCCCTATAAGGTATCATGGCTCAACTGGGGTCAACATGTCTTAGTTGATGAACAAGCATGGGTGGACTTTGAAATTGGTGAATACAAAGACAAAATTCTATGTGACATATTGCCTATGGATGCCTGTCATCTGCTCTTGGGCCATCCATGGCAATATGATGTGAAAGCCTGTCATGATGGAGAAAAGAATAGTTATCTCATCACCAAGAATGGTAAGAAGTATCAAATGGATCCATTACCTGATCCGAAGGATTAAAAACAAGTAGGGTCAAGTTTTATGTTGATGAGTGGCAAAGAGTTCCTTAAAGTGTTAAAACAAGAAGGTAATCAGGGCTCTCCTGTAATGCTAAAGCCTAAAGATGAAGCTAAGGTAAATCCAATGAGTGAAGTGCCTCAAGAAGTGTAAGGTTTATTAAAGCAATATGAAGAGGTTATAGGAGATGATATGTGTAGACACCTAAAATTGTCCAGTCTAATTAAATAAATATTTTATTTATTTAATTATTTAAGCTTAATTCTTCTATTAATTAAATAAATCTTTTTTTATTTAATTAATTCATTTATCCTCTTCTAGCCTTATTTCTCGTTTAAATAAATACATTTATTTATTCAAATTATCCTTTTCCCTAAATTAAATAAATATCTTATTTATTTAGTTGATCTCACTTCTTCTATTAATTAAATAAATCTTTATTTATTTAATTAATTCATTAAGCTTTTCTACCCATGACACATGTCATTCATCTCTTAATTCATACACTACCTACCCCTTTCATTATTTTATTATTTCTTTTACCTACCCTCTAATCATAGTTGACCTCCTTTTACACCTCTCAATCTTATCCCTCCATTTCATATTGTGTCTTCTATATAAGGAGATGCTTCCTTCATTATCAAACCCCAATCGTTCTATGCATCTTAACTACTTGATCAATTGACTACACTACGATCCTACTTGCAACCACATTTCGTTCTTTGTTGAGCTCTTGTGCATATAAAATCTGAGAGCAAATATATCAAGCAAGATCAATGAAGATAGGAAGAATGGAGATTCAAACCCTATTGGACATGTGATGGTATAATCTTTTTGATTTCATTTGATTTGCATTGTCTTAGGTAATATTCATATGTTATGGTGGATCTTTGTTGTTGTTAGGCTAGGGTTTTGTGGTTGAATTCATTTAGCCTTTCAATATTGTTATTATTGTTATCCATTTTCACCATATACAATATGCCTAATTCTTTGCCTCCAATGAGGGATCTTAATCACCAAATAGACTTGATATCAGGGGCAAATCTGCCTAACAAAGCTACTTATAAAATGACACCTAGCCAAAATGAGGAAATTGCCAAACAAGTGCAAGAACTCTTAGACAAAGTGTTTATTAAAAAGAGTTTGAGTCCTTGCGTTGTTCCCATTGTTCTAGTGCCTAAAAAAGGAGGAAAATTGAGGATGTGCAATGACTCGAGAGAAATTAATAAGATCACCATAAGATACCGGTTTCCCATGCCAAGGATAGAGGACCTATTGGACAATCTAGGTGGAGCATGCTACTTCACAAAGGTGGACTTGAAATCTGGTTATCATCGGATAAGAATTAGACCTAGTGATGAATGGAAGACAACATTTAGAACCAATGCAAGCCTATATGAGTGCTTGGTGATGCCTTTTAGCCTCACCAATGAACCTAGTACCTTTCAAAGGCTCATGAATGAAGTCTTAGTTGAGTTTATTGGCAAATTTGTTATTGTGTATCTTGATGACATTTTGGTCTTCAACTGGTCCAAGGAGGAACATCTTAAGCATGTGGAGATGGTGTTGAATAAGTTGAAGGAGGCTCAACTCAAAATCAACCTTGAAAAATGTGAGTTCTTGAAAACAGAGTTAGTTTACCTTGGTTTTGTCATTTCGCAAGGTTGTTTAAAGATGGATCCAAGTAAAGTAGAGGCATTACTTAATTGGCCTACATCTAGAAGCATAAGTGATGTTAGAATTTTTCATGGAATGACATCTTTTTATAGGAAGTTTGTGATAAAATTTAGCCATGTTTGTGCTCCTATCCTTAACACCATTAAAGGAGGGATTAAATGTCAATTTAAGTGGATAGAGGAAGCCAATAAGGGATTTGAATTGTTGAAAACTAAAATAGCAGAGTTGCCAACCCTTAGATTGCCTGATTTCAGTCAGTTGTTTATAGTAGAGTGTGATGCTAGCCAAAGGGCAATAGGGGCCGTTTTGAGTCAAGAAGATCATCCTATAGCATTCTTTTAAGAGAAATTGAATTAATCCAAGCAAAGATACTCTGCACATTATTTCGAATTGTATGCCATGGTGCAATCATTGAAGAAGTGGTGTAATTACTTGCTACCCAAAGAGTTTGTAGTTTATACCGACAACCATGCCCTTAGTTTCCTTAATGGGTAAGAGAAATTGAATCAAATACACCTAAAGTGGGTTGAATATTTACAATCCTACACCTTCACTATCAAGCACAAAAAGGGCACTGCAAACAAGGCAATTGATGCATTAAGTAGGAGAGTCATGACTATGTAGGAGATACAATTGTAAAGTGTGGGATTGAATGAGTTAAAAGACCTCTACAAGGATGATAAAGACTTTGCTGAGATATATGTTGTTTGCTCAGATTTTTCTAACAACTCACATGTTTCTTATTTAGAGTATATGATACAAGAGGGTTTTTTGTTCAAATGACACCTTCTTTGCATTCCCCAATGTTCTATGAGACAAAACATTATTCAAGAAAAGCATCGAGGAGGTCTAGGAGGTCATTTTGGCATAGATAAAACTATAGAGCAAGTTAGTAGGTTTTACCATTGGCCCAAGTTGCAATCAGAAGTGAGAAGGTTTGTAGAACAATGTGCAATTTGCCAAAGAGAAAAAGGTTCATCAAGTAATGTAGGTCTGTACCAACATTTGATCATACCTCAGAGGCCCTGGGAATGTTTAAGCATGGATTTTGTGTTAGGATTACCAAGAACTCCAAGGGGATTTGACACTGTGTATGTAGTGGTTGATAGGTTCAGCAACATGGCACATTTTATACCTTGCAAAAGCACCAATGATGCCACCTACATTGCAAGACTCTTCTTCAAAGAGATAGTTAGAATTCATGGCCTTCCAATCAGTATAGTCAGTGATAGAGATGTAAAGTTCTTAAGCCACTTTTGGAGAACACTTTGGAGAAAGTTGGGAACAAAATTATCTTTTTCATTTGCCTACCATCCTCAACCAGAAGGTCAGATAGAGGTAGTCGACAGATCCTTGGGTAATCTACTAAGATGCCTCACCAAATAGCATGGGTAGACTTAGGATTTGGTAATCGGTCAGGCAGCATATGCATATAATGACCTAGTTAACCGAAGTACAGGTAAAAGTCCCTTTGAAAGAGTGTATGGTTTCCATCCTAGGGACATACTAGAGCTCAGGGATCTCAGTCATATGACACCTAAGAGTGCACAAGGAGAGAATTTTGTAGAAGAAATCAAAGAAGTGCATGATAAGGTAAGACAGACCTAACAACAAAAGTTCGAGGAGTATAAGATGAATGCTGATAAAACAAGAAGGAATGTGCAATTTAAGATTGGATATTTGGTCCTTGCATATCTAAGGAAAAGAGACTTCCAAAAGGGCAGCCTACTAAGCTATTGATGAAGAAGATTAGGCCTCTCAAGGTGGTGCATAAAAATGGTCAGAATGCATATGAAGTTGAACTCCCTCCCACCTTGGGTATTTCTCCTATCTTTAATGTATGTGATCTCTATCCATACAAGGGAGAATTGCAAACACATCAGTTGGACACTTCATGACAGGGTACTGAAGATTGGGTGAGAGATTTGCCACCAAGCAAACCAGTCAAGTTGGAAAGTATCTTGGACACCAAGGTAGTAAAGAAGACAAGGAAAGGGGTATACAAGCATTATCTTGTAAAGTGGGCAGGGTTACCTGAATCAAATGCTATTTGGATATCAGAATCAGATATACTTCAGCATGGTGTGGAAATTGCAGACCTCTTAACTCAAGGGACTTGAGTTCTTTGTCCCAGGGGAGTATGGTGCAGGGCACCTATCACTCCATGCAATTTTTTGGTTTGTTCTTAATTCTTTTATGTTGTAATAAATGGACCAACCATTTGGGACTTAATGAAGTCATGGTTGAGTTGTCCAAGCTTGTGTTATGTTCAGGATGTTGATATCCTAGAAAGATGTAATGTTGATGTTGTTCACAGGTGCACTACTTTAAAAACAAAGTCATCATGTAATAAGGGTGTAATGCATTGTTTAGGGTCTCATAGAATGCATAGAGGGCCTTTGGACCCTTGGAGTATACTTGAGTGCAAGGTTGCATCCTAAGGATCAAAAAGTTGTAAAAATGCTAAGCAACATTTGCAACATTGCAAAAGTTGTACTTTATGTTGTTGGCAGTGAAGAAGTTGGTTCTAACCAACTGAATCATGATGTTAAAATAAAAATATGACATCATTGTACGGGTTGGAAGAGATTGGAATGCAGAGCAAGTTTTGTTTGTAAGAAAAAACCTTGTTTGTACACCGTTTTCACTGTTTTTCCTTGTTTTTGTTGTGTTGTACGGCCCTGTACGGACTTGTCAGGAGAACCTACTTGTAGGGCATGAAGGATTGGTGAATCTACTTTCCATCAAGGTAGATTTCAAGGTTTGATTGTGTCTGGTTGCAGAGATTCAAACCATTCTCTGTGAACTAGGTACAAAACCCTTGTAGGCTAGGGTTTAAGTAATAAATGGCTCTAACTTGAGCATCCACCAATGGAACCAGTTGAAATCCAGTGGAATTCTAGGTTAGGGTCTGCAAACATTTTTAGTGTAGGTTTTTTGGCTTTGCAGACCTTTTTGGTGGTGTTACAATGATACCTTAGGCTCACAACTAGGAGTTGGTGAGACTAGGACAACAGAAGATGTGCGTTTTCAGAGCACATATGGATTGGTAGAGAAAGTTGAAACATGATTGGAGACCCCATTTAATGCTCTATAATAATCCATGATTATTTTTTGTAGATGTTTTGAATAGTGAAGCTTTCTAAGGCCAAGTTTACAAGTCACCCGGGTAGCTCTAAAACCCTTAAAAATAGGACAGTTATAGAAACCCCATGTGTACGGAGAACCCAAATGCCATTCTACAATATTGTATGTAAATAGGAAATGGGGTTAAGTGCAAGAAGTTGTGTCCACTTTTTGGCCAAAAAGTGGAAGTTTTTTCCCTTTTTTTTTTCGATTTCGTCCCATTTGACCTAAATATTTGAGGCACTTAAAGAATGAATCTTGAAAAAATTCAGCAACAGAAAATGTAGTGCTCAAAGTCTACTTTCCAAATATGTAGTTTATTTTAATACCCAGATCTTAAAAATGAAGTTTGAATAGGCATTAGTAAAACTTATAGTTTAAAAGTCACTTTTCAAGACCATACCATGCCCGTGTACGGCAAGCATAATTTGACCTAAATGAAATTATTTTTATAAATACTTTTGGGAAAAAATCTATAACTCACTCACCTTTGATGAGAATATTTTTTTGTAATTTTTTTTTCCATATTTTTTTTTTGTTAATTTTTTATTGGGCATAATCATTGTTTTGAAAAAATCATGTGTATGGCAAGCATAATTTGACCTAAACTTAACATTTTTTGGTTTTTTTTTTTAAACTGTATATATTTGTCTCTAGTTTGATGCCGTATAATTTTTTTTCAAAAAACTTAGAAACAAAAAAGTTATTAAAAAACTAAAAAACCATGTTATTTCGAGTTTATAGACCTCTTTCATTAGTAATTATTTAAAAAATAAAAATATTGATCAATTTTTTTAAAAAATTACATATTTAGAATCTAGATAGTCTCTACTATAATGGGTTTTCATTGTTTAAAAAAAATCTGAAAATCTGGTGTTCAAATATATTTTTGAAGTCGTTATTTTATATGAAGATTGATTTGGCCTTCAAGTTGCAGGTCAAACCAAGTCCAAGCCTAAGGGTCGGCTCTCCAAGCCATTTCCTTTTTTTTAAATTTTATTTTTTATAAATAAACTATATATACATGAAATATAAAATTTAAGTTTAAGTCACATTTCCCTTTTTCTTTTTGCTTTCTTATACTTTAAGTTATGTTTTATGTATATACTAGCAGGATGTTTGAGAATGGTTTTAGATCTCTAGGAGTTATAATATAGATTCTAGATTTTAGAAGATATTATGAATTGTGACGTAATAGGACCTATAATGTCACAATACAACTTATTATGTCATAATAAGTCCCATTGGTACATAATAGGTCCTAATGTGTCATAATAGGTCATATTATGTCATAATAGGTCCTATTGTGACATAATACGACCTATTACGTCATAATAGGTCCTATTATGTCATAAGACCCCTCAAAAGGACCTATTATGACATTATACCTCTTAAAAGGAACTATTAAGACTCAAGACCCCTTAGTAAGACCTATTATGTCATAATAGGTCCTATAATGTCATAAGACCCCTTAAGAGGACATGTCATGTCATAATAGGTCCTATTATGTCATAAGACCCCTTAAGAGGATGTATTGTTACATTATACCCCTTAGTAGGACCTATTGAAGGGTATTATGTCATAATAGGACTGATTATGACATAATAGGACCTATGATGATATAATAGGTCATATTATGTCATCATAGGTCATATTATGTCATAAAATACCTTAAGAGGAACTATTATGACTTTATACCCCTTAGTAGGACTTGTTAAGGGGTATTATGTCATAACAAGACCTATTGTGACATAATAGGACCTATAATGTCATAATACGACCTATTATGTCATAATAGGTCCTTTTGTGACATAATGGATCTTTTTGTGTCATAATACCCCTTAAGAGGACCTATTATGACATTATACCTCTTACTAGGACCTATTATGACATAAGACCCCTTAGTAGGACCTATTATGACATAATAGGATTGATTATCATATAATAGGACCTATTATGTCATATAGGTCCTATAATGTCATAAGACCCCTTAAGAGAACCTGTTGTGTCATAATTGGTCCTATTATGCTATAAGACCCCTTAAGAGGACCTATTATAACATTATGCCCCTCAGTAGGACCTGTTAAAGGGTATTATGTCATAAAAGGACCAATTATGACATAATATGATCTATGATGATGTAATAGGTCCTATTGTGTCATCGTAGGTCCTATTATGACATCATAGGTCATATTATGTCATAAAACCCCTTAAGAGGACCTATTATGACTTTATAATTTTTGGGGGGCCTTGTGTGGGTAGATGTGAACTTAAGCCCTGAAAACAGTAAAAGGAGGGCTAATTGAATTAGGCCTGTTTGGAGCCCGGTATAGACCAAGTGAGCTTGAGAAGGCTTGGAAAAGGGTTTAAAGGTGATCAAACCCTTAGAAGACACCAAATACACTGCTTCAACTTAATTTACACTCATGGAACAAGTTTGTGGTTAAAGATCCTTACAGAGGTTGATGGAGCATTGAGAAGGTGTGATATGGATTGAGGTGGAATGTTCAATAGGAAGAGTTGTTGTAAAAAAATTGTGGCTATACCTTGGAGGCAAGCCAAAGTGGATTAGGCCTTTGAGGTCTAACTAGAAGAACCCTTACCAAGTACCATTGGATGGGCTTGAGGAGTTAGGAGGTTGGGGAGAACAAGAAAGACAACTAAGTGACTAAGAGAAACTCAAAGAATCTCTGCATCACCATGCCTCTTATGACATTTGTCCTCCTCGAGGACACTTGTCCTTCCTTGTGGAATCTCATTCCACATGGAACATTGAGGCTTGCCAGTTGTCCTCTTTCAAGACAAGTGTCTCATTTTCAAACCCCTCATCTCCCATCCATATCCTATTTAAACCCTTCATTTTCCAAGCAAAAGATCCACCTTTCCATAATCATATCGTCGTAATGCCAAAATCATTACTCATCTTGCACATCATTTTCATCAACTACATCCTTACATTATTCATCATGGAGCAAAATCGGGCATCTACAACGTCATGAGCACACATCAAACCGTGGGATAATCAAATCAAAGGAACAAAATGGAGTTTGCATCTTTATTTGATTTTTATTAGTTATGCTTCATTTATTCCTTTTTAGCATCTCAATCTTGAGTGTTTAATTGATTTTTGTACACTTAGATTGTTAATTTAGTTTTTCAATCATTTTATTTAGCACCCACATTTTAACCACACAAACAAAATGTGATCTCAAGGTAGGAAGTTCACCTATATGGTTTGTAGCACATGTTAAGCTTGCACTAGAAATTAAGGACTCATCAATATCCTGAGAGGAATCATCTGATGATGAATAAAGAGCATGAAAAATCAAGTGATCACCATTAGCACACCTCCACCAAGTAACAACACCTTTGCAATGCAAGAGCAAAAAATCTATAGATAGGTGACTAATTGAGAAGCAACAATAACATTTGAACAGGAGACCTTCATAATCAAGCAATTGGGTCCAAATATTATCCCCAACCATAACAACCACATCCTCGTGAAAATTATTGGAGTTATTAATATCCATCAATATGTGAGAAAAGGTAAATACACTGCAAAGGAAGTGAAACTGTTAACCTTCAAGAAGCAACCAATAGAGTTTCCAATTGTCTCATAACAAGAATCCTCCTGAAAAATGAAGGGGGAGATTCAGAAGCCTAACCCACATCAAACACACATCGATTGGTTTGTTAAGGGGTTTAAAGGAGATTAAATAGGGATTAATTAAGAGATTGCTCTCCCCAAATCCTCAACTTAACCAACACCAATTTTCTAGCCTCATAAGAGGAAAAGGAAGCAATAAAAAAACCTTTAGCACAAAGGAAGAACTCAATCTCACTAGCCACAAGAGGCCTCCAAGAATCCAACACCTAGTTGTGCAGGTCAATAAGAGAGGGCCAAAAGTTGAAGAATCTACACATCAAACCTCTATGCTAGTAGAAATACTCATTTTTCACCACATCCATGCCAAAACTACCATTGGAGATAATATGGCACAAGGAAGAGGATGATATTTCTAATACTTATTCCTTAAAGGGCAACCAAGACTAAACCTAGCCACATGAGAAAATATGTGTTGACCAACAAAAGGTACCAAAGGAGGGTCAAAACCATCATCCACAACAACAAAATATGGCAAGAGTCAACCCCAAGCACAGACAAAGATAAAGCGATCCATGTGATGTTGGGGTCAACAACATGTATGCTCGATAATTGCCTAAAAGGCTTCCATGAGCTAGTAAATCCTAAGGAGGCTTGATGCAAGCAAATGGCACATTGGTAGGCAAGTTGTTTGAACTTGTAACAACTAGGAGAGTGGATGTGTAATGGGTGAGAGAGGAAACAAATGACATGATGCCAAAATTGCACAGGTCAACCCCAAGCATAGACAAAGATAAAGCAACCCCTATGATATCAAGGTCACATCATTGCTCAACAAGGTGCCATGAGTTGGTGAAGCCTAAGGAGGCTTGACGCGAGCAAATGGCATAGTGGTAGGCAATGTGTTTGAACCTACAATAGCCAAGAGAGTAAATCAGAAATCGGTGGGAGAGTAGATGGGTGACATGCAAAATTTTGGTATGTTAACACCAAGGTAAGAAATCTCCATTGTTGACATTGGAGAGAGTGACCACATGAGGTATGAACCTTGGTTGTTTTGTATGCTGAATCTACTAAAAAAATATCTCAAATTAGAGATTCATTAATTAAAAATTATCTATTTAAATAAAATATAATATAGTGAAAAATTTAAAAGATAGAGGTACCACTAATAATTGTTGTAATGCTTCATGGTCATTACATCTCAAAGGTTGCAATTTATAAGAAGATGTGAATACAAGTAAATAAATTGAGTCGACAAGGAATGATGACAAAGTAAACTCACACAATGGTGCAGGAGCACCCTTTTAAGGTCTTCCTCCTTTTGGTTTTTGTTGGTGTTTTGCTTCTTTAATAAGCCATTGTAAATGTAATAAGAGCCATGAGCTCATTGGTCTTATTTAGGTCCTAGTTTAGGTCTTAGGTTCTCAAGTCTTGGTTGAGGTTTCTTGTGGAGGAGAGGGTATGTGTGCCATTGATGAGTTTGGGGTCCTTTTAGCATGGTGGTGTCCATAGGATAGCCCAATGTAGGCCTAGGAGTCAAGAAAAGCAACATTGCAAAAGTTGCTCAAAAGTTGCAAAAAGTTGCAAAAAGTTGCATGACAACTTTTCAAAGTTGTCAAGCAACTTTTCCATCTAATAGGTCAAAAACCTTAGTTTAGCGTGGAGAACCCTAATTTTGGCACATAGGCTGAGGAAATGATACTATATATTGTTACAAACCCTAAAATGATGGGTTGGATGTTAGTTTTTGTATGGCCCAAGAAAAGAGACCTTGACTGTGACTGTAATTTTGTTGCCAGTCGACACAAATGGAGCATCAGAGAGTGATAATGGATTGTTTTCAGACTAAACTGTGTTGAGAGATTTGTGTTGTGTTTAATCTTCCATTTTGAGCAATTAGTTTTAGTGTGTTGTGCAGGTTTTGAGTCCTTTGTAAATATTTTGTAAGACACTCTTTCACTGTCCAGTTTTGGGTTGTTTTGTGTCAATGGGTTAACAACTCCTATCCCCATTGTGGAATCACCATGAAACCATGGGGAATAGGAGTGTAGACCCTATACATTACCTCAAAGAAAGAAGGGCCCTTGAAGATGCAGGGAAGCCATCCAAAGACCCACTCCTAGGCGAGACTAGACAGTGCCCGACTAGGAAGGGTTAAGGTTGTAGAGGTCCGTGAGAGCAAGGAATGTCAGAGGAGGATGCACCCTTTGGAGGAGTTGTAGAGGGGTGTGTGGAGAACCATTCGTGAGAAGGAGGAGCTTCCACCAATCTAGACAAGGTGGTAAAAATACCAAACCATCATTGTGACCCTGGCATGCCTAAAAACCCTCTTAAAAACCCTTAAAAACCCCAAAATTCACCTAGGATAGTGTACGGACACTTGGAGGCCCAAAACATGGAAAATATTTGAGCTTTTGCCAATTGAACAATAGTCCTTTTGGGGAGTTTCACAAGTTGGGTCATCGTTTGCAAGAGAGAGCCCTAAAAGTCCGGAATGGAGGCCTAATTGGGCTCGTTCCTTGTAGCCCTATTTTGCAGGAAAGAAGCAAAATAGTGAGATCGGTAACAAATAGGAAGGTCTAAACCTCTTGGGGGCACATGAATGGATGGAAAACCATGTCTAAGACCTGTTCTATCCTTGCTAGGACCTAAGAAGGTGTAGGACAAGCCAAACCCTTATTAGGCTAAATAAGGGTTCTTTTGAATCTCACGAGTAGGTGAGACCTTAGGAGAAGTATTGCAAGTTGTTGGTGGGTGGATTGGGAAAGGTCAAGGGATTTCACAAGCAAGGGAAGTCCTAGAGACCCTAGGGTGTGGTTAGAACACCTGGTGATCCAAGGAAAGGATCAAAGAGCATAGACTAGGCTAGTCTATCCCATACCCATTCCCATCAGATTGGTATCAGAGCAAGTTAAATATTTGGTGGACCGTGCATGTCTCTATATTCTAGTGAATTAGTAGGTGAGAACACAATGGTCACTAATGCAGAGCTGCCTAGGGAGGTAGAAGAGCAGAAGGAGAAAAATATACTCCTTGAGGATGCTATGAGTGAGATAAGGAACAAGCTGCAAGAAGTGGTTGATCAGAGGGCACATGGACTCTAGGGTTCAGACACCAATGACAAAGGCAAGAAAGCTATTGATCTTGACAATATCATACCTAAACCAGACCCCTTAATCAATGAAGAACCTTTTGTAAAGGCCATAAAGGCTTTGAATCCAAAATCTTTTGAAGGATTGCCACTATTTAGTAGAAGGATGGATATTGACACCGTCATGGAATGGATTGAGGGTATGGAGAACCATTTTGAGTGTGAGGGTGTGACAGAAGCCCAAAAGGTTAAGGTTGCCAAATCTAGACTAAGGGGAGCAGCCTTGACATGGTGGAGATGCTTACACGAGGAGAGGATTAGCATGGGGAAGCTACCTATTGCAAATTGGAAGGCCATGGTGAGTAAGATCAAAGAGAACTACTTGCCAGAGGACTATGAAGTCCAACTTCATAAGAAGAGACAAGGATTAAAGCAGAAGGATCTTGATGTGGCCTCCTACACAGAGGAGTTTCAAAATCTTTGTCTTGGATCCAAAGTCCAAGAAGAAGAATCCATCAAGGTGGCTAGGTATCTAAGTGGTCTAAAGTGGAACATCTAAGAGGAGATAAGCCTATGGACTCCTACCACTGTCCAAAAGTGTCATCAGCTTGCTGCTCAGGTAGAAGAGAGGAACAAAAGGAAGGGAGACTCCAACAACAGGGGTAGAGGCAGAGGTAGAGATCAAATGAATCATCGAGGTGGTTACTAAAGCAAGACAAGTGAACAAAGGAATCAAGGAGAGTCCAAGTTGATTAAGCATAACAGTGAGACCACTCTTAGTGGAGGTAATTTTTGAGGTAGAGGTACACAAGGGGGCCCAAATAGGGGCAGAGGTACTGGCAGGAGCAGTTCCTACTTTGCAACCATGAAATGCTACAATTGTGGTCAATTGGAACACCTGGCCTATAGATGCCCTGACAAGCCTACGTCATCAAACAGTGGAAAAAGGGTTGCTTATGCCCATGAAGACACATGAAGTAGCAAGACACCTGAGGTGGACCATATTGAATCAGAGATTGGAGAAAATCTAATGTTCAATAGAGTCTTGATAAGACAACCGGTTAAGGATGAACCTAAGCATAGGAGAGCATTGTTTAGAGTGAGATGCAAGATCCTTGGTAAATTTTGCAAGGTGATAGTTGATTCAGGGTCAACTGATAACATCATATCAGATGAGGCAACCAAGAAGTTGAAACTCACAAGGATACCCCACACTAGCCCTTACAAGGTGA
The DNA here is from genome assembly GCF_030272615.1 of Cryptomeria japonica. Classification (NCBI taxonomy): domain Eukaryota; kingdom Viridiplantae; phylum Streptophyta; class Pinopsida; order Cupressales; family Cupressaceae; genus Cryptomeria; species Cryptomeria japonica. The sequence goes on along the minus strand of NC_081408.1, from coordinate 40,118 downwards.
CATGGTTGAATCAAGAGCAGAGTGTGCTTGTCAATGAACAAACTTGGGTAGAGTTCTCTATTGGAGGATACAAGGATAAGATCCTTTGTGATGTGTTACCCATGGATGCCTATCATCTATTGCTAGGTAGACCCTAGCAATTTGATAGGAAGGTGATCTATGATGGAGAGGAGGACTCCATTTCCTTCAAGAAGGACAATAGAACATTTAAGATTTAGTCTCTGGTAGAGAATGATGAGGGAACCTCAAGAACACCTAGTGCCTTACTGAATATTGGTAAAGAGTTCTTACACTTGCTACATGAGGAGGAGACAGTGAGGTGTGCCATCTTTGTGAAGCCAAAGGAGGAGGAAGACAAGTTGCAGATAGAGGTACCCAAGGAGGTGAAGCAAATGTTGCAAGAGTATAAGGACATAGTGAGTGATGGAGCACCTGCAACACTTCCACCAAGAAGGTCTATAAGCCATCTGTATATGGTGAAAATGGATAGCAATAAACAACAATATTGAAAGACTAAAATGGATTCAACCACCAAACCCTAGCCTAACAATGAACAAAGATCCACCATAACATATGAAGATAACCTAAGACAATGCAAAATAACTCAAAAATCACAAAGATTATACCATCACATGTCCACTAGGGTTTTGATCTCCATTCTTCCTATCTCCATTGATCTTGTTTGATATGCTTGCTCTCAGATTTTTATGTGCACAAGAGCTCAATAAAGAACGGAATGTGGTTGCAAGTAGAATTGTAGTGTAGCTAAGTCCTCCAAAATTAGTCATTAGGGTTTGGTAATGAAGAAAGCATCTCCTTAAATAGAAGACACAATAGAAAATGGAGGGTTAAGATTGAGAGGTGTAAAAAGGAGGTCGGCTAGGATTAGAGGGTAGGTAAAGGAAATACCAAAATAATGAAAGAGGTAGGTAGTGTAGGAAATAAGAGATGAATGACATGTGTCATGTGTAGAAAAGGTTAATGAATTAATTAAATAAATAAAGATTTATTTAATTAATAGAAGAAGTAGGACAATTAAATAAATAAAATATTTATTTAATTTAGGAAAGGGATAATTTAAATAAATAAATGTATTTATTTAAATGAGAAATAAGGCTAGAAGAGGATAAATGAATTAATTAAATAAATAAAGATTTATTTAATTAATAGAAGAATTAGGCTTAGATAATTAAATAAATAAAATATTTATTTAATTAGACATGACAATTTTGGGTGTCTACATTTTGCCCCTCTTTGAGACAATGCGGCTTGTCGCGTTGTTTCAAAGAAAATAAGATGAACTGATACAGAGTTGCCCCAGGATGGGAATGATATGCCCCCTCGAGAGATTGGATGAAAAATGTCTGAAAAGATTGCAAACAATCTCTCGATAAGAAAGATGGGATAGAATGGGCTGATTGGATAAAGTGACAAAGTCACGGGATGAGGAAGACTGACTCGGGAAATGAGGGCGAGGGCTAGGGTAGGCTATAAGATAGACCATGGGCAAAAGACATCCTCATTGTCATCCACACCCTTACGAGATCACAGTGCAGAGCGAGAAAAGAGCAGCAGCAGTCAGCAGCGATGGCATTCGTTCATAGATTCGACCGTGTCCGCCGATTCCAGCGACCAGCCGATGCAGGAGAGCCGGTAAGTACCCGAAAACCTCCTCGTACTTTCACGCATTTCGAGTTTTGTCATAAATGCATGTTTAGGAGCAATAAATGCGCTAGAAATAGGATAGTTTAAAAGTGCAAAAACGCGCAACCGCGTCTGTGTCAGCGCCAGGCACGTCTGTGTCGGGTCCAGGCGCGTCTGTGCCTGGAACCGCGTTTGTGTTGAATGCGGACGCGTTTGTGAAATGTAGTAGCGTCTGTGCTTTTGAATAGCGTTTATGTCATGCAGGGACGTCTGTGTTCCCTGGTCGCGTTTGTGTCTGGCATAGGCACGTTTGTGTTCAGAAAGCGCGTCTGTGTCGCAGAGGCGCGTTTATGCAGTCTATAAGCGCGTTTATGAGTTAAAAGCGTGTGTGTGTTGAAACAGTGCGTTTGTGTGTTTAAATGCATGGTTTTAGTCCTTTAGGTCAAATCGGCAGTTCTGTGATGAACATACGCTGTCGATTGAATAAGCTGCTGAGAGGATACACTCAAGCAGGTCCTCTAGGAAGATTAGGATAGATCAAGGCACTTTGTGATGAACAGGGAGCACCAGGATAGACAGCACTTTGTGATGAACAGGGAGTGCGAATGTGAGTGACACTTTGTGATGAACAGGGAATGTCACACACGTAGTACTTTGTGATGAACAGTGAGCACTACTAGGATAAATAGCAACACTTTGTGATGAACAGTGAGTGTCACTAGGGTAGATAGCCATATGCATTTGGGTAGCGAGTAGCATTTTGTGATAAACAGTGAATGCCACGATAACTAACAAGATTGATTTGCTTGACTGCAGGAGTATTTGCCGATGTTGGAGTCACGGGAGAGATTCCCATCGACTCAGAGACTGCGACCAGAGTTGTCTATCCAGGACATGATTTCCGTTGAGGAGATGGGCCTCACACATATGCTCTATGTGCCCGAGTTTCGGGCAAACATGGGTTTGCTGACTGCACTGGCCGAGAGATGGCACTCAGAGACATGCACGTTTCACCTGCCGATGGGTGAGATGACAGTGACACTGGAGGATGTATACAGGATATTACATGTTCCCATTGATGGAGAGTTGATCCCCTACGACCGTGACGGTGACAGGGAGGCCTTGAGACGGGTCTTTCAGGATCCTGAGTTGGAGATGCGAGCAGGCCATGTAGCCTGGGACACCATGACTGCCACAGGATTAGCATTGCCGGCAGTTGTTGGGGGAGTTATCAGTGGATACTTGTGTCCAGACAGGGCCACACGAGGATTGGCAGTGGGCTGGGGAGGGGCCTTGGAGACGCTGATGGCAGAGCACACTAGGTATGCATGGGGGCCATGTGTCCTAGCACATTTGTATTATGAGCTGCATCAGTTTGTATACCATGGATCAGTGGGTTTGGGTTGCGGTGTGACTCTCTTGCAGGTGTGGGCCTATGAGCATCTTCCCATCACACGGCCTATTCATTTCAGAGGCAGAGGACAGGGACAGAGTTTTGTGCACCTATATGCGATGATTACATCCCAGCCTCGGATTGGGAGATTGGAGCACTGGAGGAGAGTCATTGATGATATTGACATGGTGATCTGGAGGCCGTACCTGGGGTGCGAGGAGTGGGGGGACGATGCACTGGAGCTGCCCTACACCTTCCGGAGCAGGTACCTGATTGGGCGGACGCCCTATATATTAGAGAGACAGCTGGTGGATAGGGTATGCAGGCAGTATGGCAGGATTCAGAGGATGCCCCGAGGCTCGGGCATGTATGCCCGTACGGTCAGAGATCAGGTGCAGTTTGGCCCACTGCTATCATATGATCAGGCAGTGATGCAGCTAGCGGAGATGATGCCGATGCCATGGGACATGTGGCCAGAGGTAGATGATGCAGGGATGGACGCAGAGTACTCTGCGTACTGGGCAGAGCATCCATTTCCTAGGTTGACAGATCCGGCAGAGCCAGTGGATGGAGAGGGTGGAGGAGATGATGATGATGGAGGAGGGGATGCAGGTAGGGGCCGGCGGAGGCGAAGGGGAGTGGTGGGAGAGAGACGGGTAGCACCTCGGAGGGAGGGAGGTCAGGAGAGAGCAGCTCCAGTGGTGAGAGGACGGGGTGGACTGCCCCTACAGGTGCCAGCAGCACAGGGTCCCAGAGAGGGACAGAGACAGGTGCAGCCAGAGGGACAGAGACAGGTACAGCCACAGGTACCTATACAGGCACAGGGACAGGTGCAGGCAGAGGCACAGGGACAGGCACCTGTAGAGGAGGAGCCACAGGCAGGGACGGAGAGTGGAGACTCTGAGGAGGATGAGGTGCTTAGGCTGCGGAAGATCTGCCAGGGCCAGGCAGATGAGATTGAGGATTTGGTTCGAGAGAGGAACCACCTCAGGATCAGGGTCCGAGATACAGAGCGGGAGAGGGATCAGGCCATCCAGAGATATACCGAGGCCGAGACAGCTCTGAGGGCAGGTAGGCGGGCAGCAGAGGATGCAGGGGCAGGCTACGCATATGTTTTGCGAGCCGGAGAGGAGATCGCCTACTGGAGGGATCTATATTATGCAGCCGTGCCAGCAGAGCAGCGGGCTAGGAGCTTCCAGAGATCGTCGCGCACAGCGACGGCTACGGGAGGGAGCCGCAGGAGACAGGCATCCAGCGGTGGGGTTATGGGGCCTCCACCACCACCAGAGGGACAGGGGGATCCTGGGGCGGGTCCATCTATAGCTCAGACTCCGTCGAGGCGAGGCGGCTCCGAGGGAGGGAGTTCCTCATAGCTATAGTGGGCTCCCATTGTATCAGTAGATGTATCATTGTTGTATTGTAGACACATGCGGGTGATTCTTTTGTAGCCATATGATTCTTTTGACATCATTGTATTATGACACATTTGATTATATATATGAGATGATTCATCTTTTGCGGCAGCTATATGCATGTGTACCTTATGTGATGAAATGTTCTTATGTGATGCATGTTTTATGATATGGATGCTTATATGATGCAATGCCATATATTTTTGTTCTTTTATGTTGTATATGTGATGCATGATACAAATGAAAATGTATGTGATGCAAATGAATATGATAATGCAAATGTAAATTGTTGTGATGCAATTGTAATATCTATATGTATGTATGAAATGCTTATATGTGGTGATGCAGGTGCAACTATATGAAATGCAAATGTTTTTGGTGTGTCATTATACTCAGTCATGTGATAGCGGGCTACGCGGACTCGAGAAGGACAATGGAAGTCAATCAAGAAAGGGGGATGGAAGACAGAAGATATGAACGTGAAAGAGCTTCTTGTGCGTTATCATCATTGAGCTTTATTATGGCAGAATAGGTTATGACAATCGAGGCATATGTTCGGCCCAGAAAGTCATTGTACCTGTTTGCATGGAGATAAGACAGTCACAAACAAGGAATGCTCCAGTTCATACTAGACTCACAGTGTCCTCATATCCTTGGACAAGTCATAGCATTACTAAAAGACAATCCATAGACAGCAAATGCAAATAGGTGACGATACCCCATCCTCGCCTTTCTAGTCAAAGACATCCTGGAGATAGAATCTCTAGTCAAAGACATCCCGGAAAAGCTAAAAGACATGTCACCAAAAAGATAAAACCAAAAGAAAACCAAGACTCGACACCAACATCCACTGTAGTCCTCAAGTTTGTGTCTCTTGTCACTTGTTTAAGTCAAATTTTGATTGTGGTCACAATGTTCACTTTCACAAAAAGGATAGATAGCACTGAACCATATGTTGTCTGAGTCTGTTGAAAGATTTGATTTTGTTGAAGCCCATTGTTGCTGCTGTGTCTCATCTGAAACTGACTGAATCCATGAAACTGAAACTTTATTATGGAGAAGATGGAACTTTATTGCGGATCTGCGATGCAAAATGTTGCTTTATTGCGAATTGTGCGCGGATAGACTGAAGAGAGCTGAAAGAAACTGTACTCCTCGAAACATGTGATGTTCTCAGTTCCACACCCATTACTAGACGTAGGAATTGGCCGTAGTCACAGATAGGATCTGATTTATTATGGATGGCTAACCAATCTTGGGTAGATCAATAACAAGCCATGATGGGAACGGGTAAGTTTATTGTGAGTGAATTGGTCGTGAGTGTGTGCGAAGTGAAAAGATGAAAGAGAATCCTGAAAGAGGGAGGAGCAAAGTCTCTACGCATGGCGCTGGTGACCCAGTTTTCACCATGGTACTTGCCCAGGGCGCCACCGAAGTGGTTTTCACCGTTGGACGAAATTATTTTTCTTTACTTTTCTTGATTTTGCAATTTTTTTTATTTTTTTTTTTGTTTTATAATTTTTTTTTGTATTTTTGAAATTTTTTTTTTGATTTTTTTGTATTTTTGCATTAGGATACTCAAAAAGAGCTTATGTGTAGAACCTGCGAAGGTGCATGCTATTGATAGGATCCTCCAAAGATTCCCCTTCTGTAGTTGAGAGTTGATATGCCCCAGATCCATATGCTGCTGTGATGATGTAAGGACCAAGCCAGTTGGGTTCAAATTTGCCCTTCTTTTCTCTATCTTGCTGATTCTTGGGGTTCTCTCTGAGGACTAAGTCACCTACCTCAAATGTGCGAGGCTTGACCTTGTGATTGTAACTGCGACTCATTCGTTGTTGGTAAGCCTTGAGATGATTAAAAGCAGTGTGTCGTCGTTCCTCCAGCAGTTCTAGTTCTTGTAAGCGAGAGACCCTGTAGTCTTCATCGTTGATTATGTTTCTCAAGGAGACCCGTAAAGAAGGTAACTCGACCTCAATAGGCAAGATGGCTTCAGCACCGTAGACAAGTGAGTAAGGTGTAGCCCCTGTAGGTGTGCGGACACTGGTACGATAGGCCCAAAGTGCGGGATTGAGTTGGACATGCCAGTTACGGCCAGCGTCGTCGACTGTCTTTTTAAGTATTTTGAGAATTGTTTTGTTAGACGCCTCAGCTTGGCCATTACCTTGGGGGTAATATGGTGTGGAGAAACGATGAGAGATATGAAAGCGCTCACAGAGTTCACGAACATCCTGGTTCTTAAAAGGACGCCCGTTGTCAGTGATAATGGAAGTAGGAATCCCGTATCGGCAAATGATGTAGTTCAGGATGAAAGTAGCGATTTGTTTCCCAGTAACTTGCGTGAGAGGCACGGCTTCAATCCACTTTGTGAAATACTCTGTGGCTGTGATAATGAATTTATGTCCATTGGAAGAAGGAGGGTGAATCTTGCCTATGAGATCGAGTCCCCACTGACAAAAGGGCCAAGGAGATGCAAGTGGCTGTAGTTCTTGTGCTGGTGCGTGTATGAGGTCTCCATGAATTTGACACTGCTTACACTTCTTGACAAACTGATATGCATCTTTTTCCATAGTAGGCCAGTAGTATCCAGTCCTGATGAGTTTCTTGGCCAAGGTAGGACCACTAGTATGCGGACCACATATCCCTTCGTGCACTTCTCGTAACGCAATCTGAGCTTCGTCACTCTCTAAACATCTAAGGAGGGTGCCATCTAGACCTCGTCGGTATAGGATATCAGCTAGGATAACGTATCGGGAGGATTGGCGGATGAAAGTGCGGCGTTGGTTGTTCGATAAATCGGGAGGTAAGATGTTGTCGCGAAGGTATGTGAATATGGAACCATATAATTGGGATTCAGGACCAACAACACATATCATTTCCGTAAGAGTGATCTCATATGACGGAATCAGCAGGTTGTCAACCAGGAACTCATAACAGGTCTCATTTTGCGGTAGGTCAATGAGTGAAGCAATTGTAGCCATGGCATCAGCAGCACGATTCTGTTCTCTTGGTATCTGCTCAAACTCTATCTTTGCAAAGTGTTGTTTCAGATCATCTACCAGTTGTTTGTAAGGCATTAGCTTTTCATCTTTTGTTTGATAATCATCAGTTGCTTGACGGATGACAAGTTGAGAATCGCCAAAAACACGAAGTTCCTGGATCTTCCACTGAACTGCAATTCTTAACCCCGTTGTTAATGCCTCGTATTCCGCTATATTGTTGGTGCAAGGAAATGATAAGCGGTATGACTTTGGTATAGAATCGCCTTGGGGAGTTATAAAGAGTATACCCGCTCCTGCCCCATGCTGTGTGTATGAGCCATCAAAGTATAGTTGCCATGGCTTTGCAGGTGATATTGTTAGAATGGACTCATCTGGAAATTCTGACTGTAGAGGAACATCATCTATCATGGGAGCATCTGCCAGTTGATCTGCAATGGCTTGTCCTTTTATGGCTTTTCTGTCCACGTATTCAATGTCGAATTCACTCAAAATCATTACCCACTTGGCCAGTCGCCCAGTAAGTGTAGCTTTGTTGAGCAGATATTTTAGTGGATCAATTCTGGCAATCAACTTGGTCTTGTGAGTGAGCATATAATGTCGTAATTTTTGTGAAGCGAAGACCACAGCGAGACATGCACGCTCAATTGGTGTGTAGTTCAGCTCATATCCCACCAATGTGCGACTGATATAGTAGACTGCTTTTTCCTTGCCGTCAGATATTTGCTGTGCTAGTAGTGCCCCCAGTGCTGTTGGAGTAGCTGATATGTAAAGTAGCAATGGTTGATCCGGAATTGGTGGCATCAAAACTGGCGGGTTCAAAAGATAGTCTTTAAGTGCCTGAAAAGCCTGTTGACAGTTCTCGTCCCATTTGAACTTAATGTTTTTGTGTAGCAGGTGCTGGAAAGGATTACACTTATCTGCAAGTTGTGCTATGAATCTTCGTATAGACTGGAGTCTCCCTTGTAAAGACCGAAGTTGACTGATATTCTTGGGTGGCGGCATGTCCAAGATAGCCTTGACTTTTGTTGGATCCGCTTCTATTCCTCTTTTAGACACAATGAATCCTAGGAGCTTCCCGGAGGTTACTCCAAAGACACATTTCTTTGGATTTAATCTTACCTTGTATTTTTCCAGCCTATCAAAAGCAACTGAAAGTATGTCCAAGTGTGTATTTTTGTCTATTGATTTAACCAAAAGGTCGTCGACATAATCTTCCACCTTTACATGCATGAGATCATGGAAGATAGTAGTCATGGCTCGTTGATACGTGGCACCTGCATTTTTCAGCCCAAAGGGCATGACATTCCAGCAGAAGGTTCCCCATGGACAAGTGAATGATGTTTTATGTTGATCTTCAGGTGCAATCCTGATCTGATTATATCCAGAGAATCCGTCCATTAAAGATAACATCTCATGGCCTGCTGTGAGATCAACAATTAAATCAATGTTTGGTAATGGGAAATCGTCCTTCGGGCAAGCCTTGTTGATATCCCTGAAGTCTGTACATATTCGGATGCTGCGATCTGGTTTGCTAACAGGCACTAAGTTGGAAATCCATTCAGGATAATCAATTGGGCGTATGAATCCGACATCTAGTAATTTCTCCAGCTCTGCCTTGACTAGCAATGCCACCTGTGGATGCATTTTCCTCAATTTCTGTTTTACTGGTTTTGCCCCCGGTTTGACTGTTAAATGATGCATTACTAAGTCGGGGTCTAGTCCAGGCATATCAGCATAAGACCATGCGAAGTTGACTTGTCGTTCCTTAAAGAAGCTTATGAATTTTGCTCTCTCGGTCTCTGTCAATGATTGAGCCAAAAATATGTTGTGTGGAACCTCTGCTGTACCAATGTTTGTCTTTATAGTCTCTTCTACCAACATGGATGATTTTTCCTCGTATGATGCTGGGAGAATGTCAAGCCTTCCATCTTCGGGCGCCTCAGAGAGGTTTTCACCCTCAGATACGTCCTTTCTTTTTACTTTTTTAGAGTCAGAGAGCGCCACAGTGTGGTTTTCGCCATAAGACCCTTGTTTTGTCTTTATTTTCACATTTTTGCGACTAGAAGGCCCGACACCCTCACCAAAGTATGCCATGTTATTTAGCTCTATGGCGTATCCTGCTTTATGGTCTCCAAGAGGAAGATCATCGCGAATGCCAAGATAATCAACAATAGCTTCGTCATTTTGAAATGTATCAATCTGTGGTGGTCCATCCTGATCCCAGTCAATGAGTTGGGGGTGAACGAGGGGAAGGTCTTTAGTGTTTTTAGAGTCCGCAAGGCTAATAGTGAAGATGTGGTTATATTCAGGTATGTCAAGATAGTCATCGAGGTCGTCAATGGCACTCTCCTCATCAGTGTCGATCGTGAGTGAGTCCAAATTATCATCACTAGTAGCACCCTCAGGGACAGGTGTCCTCATCCTATGTGATCCTGACCTAGGGCCCTGAAACGAAGCTTGTGCGGGATCCTTATGGGTCGGTTCTTGACCAACTCTGAATTTCTTGTAAAACTCCTCCTCCTCTGTAGGTTCATCTGGCTCTCTAAATGTCTCATTGAGTTCATAGTCGCTGGAGGATTTGTCTGAACCCCATTCCCACTCATTGGAGTCTGTGGAATAATTATCCTCTTGTTGAACTTCAGCCACTTTGACTCGCCATATCTGTTTTGTTCTCTTGTTTTGAATCTTGGGATTTAGAAAACCAAGCCCCTTAGAGCGTTCCCTTCTTGTAGTTAGCTCAGGTTGTAGAGGCTCCATGACACCTTCTTTGCGTAGTCCGAGAGGACTTTTTCCATCATACCCGAATCTCTGCAGAATTTTGAAACCTTTACCATAGTTTTCACAGGGTATTATAATTTGATCATGTGTATCATCTTCAGCGTCCTTATATAGCATTTTATATAAACTTTCTTCCTCTAATTCGCCCCATTTTTGAAAGACGGTAGGATCCCATTTGAAGAGCATGATGGAGATTTGCTTATTAGGATGTGGTCTCCCATATTCCTTGGGGGAGTTCATGACTTGTCGTAAGAACATTGTTTGATTCAGAGTGTATTCTCCCATGCCTTTGTCTTGAAACTTGGCTCTAAGTTCACCTTGTTTGGATGTCGAGGGCTTTAATGACTCAGGATCAATATATGCTGAAGAAGGAATAGCCTCACGATTGCTGGGAATGATAATCTCAGTATGTGATCTCAAGTTATTGCAATATATGAATGGATTTGGATCACCATTGACCGTTACCTCGACTCCATTATGAGGAAATTTTATGCACTGATGGTATGTTGATGGGACCGCTCTCATTTCATGAATCCACGGACGTCCTAGCAATATGTTATACGTGAGGTCTAGATCCAGGACTTGACAAATTACGTCCTTTGTGACTGGCCCTATTCTTAGTGGTAAGATGACTGTGCCCTTGGACGAACGCTCTTCATCATCATAAGCCTTAATAGTGATTTGGTTTGTAGCATTCACAGCTTTGTCAGAATATCCCAATTGTCTGATGGTGCTCAATGTACAAATATTAAGACCTGCTCCTCCATCTATCAGGACTCGTTTTATTCGGTGTTTATGTATGAAGGCTTCAATATGTAGAGGTGCATTATGAGGCTGACTTATGGAGGCGTCATCGGCTTCTGTGAATGTGAGGGAGTGTGGAACGGATAGGTATCCCACCATGGCTTGAAACTGATCCACGTTTAGATCCGTAGGGACAGCAGTATCTCTCAAGGTTTTGTCAAGGATAGCTTTATGCGCAGGAGATATACGTAAGAGCTCAAGAATAGAGATGAGTGCGGGTGTTTTCCCTAATTGCTCTACAAGATCGTACTCAGGCTTAGTTGACGGAAGATTGGTATTCTTAGAAGAGGTTCCTGGCAATGTGATCTTACCTCGACGGGTTGTGACATGACATTCAGAGGTAGCTTCGGATGAAGATCCCACACCTTTTAGGACAATTTTAGGTCGTTGAGGAGGGTTCTCAGGATTTTTATTTTTGATAGTAATGGTAGAAATATGATTGTCCATTGAGATGTGATTAATAGTGGAATCATAATTGTAAGATGTTCTGGTGTAATTGGCTTGATCATCTATGACTTTGCCTTTTCCCTTGTCATGTTTTGGGAATGGTTCCTTAAACACCTCATGCTCTTGGTTAGATGAATGTCCCTCAATCTCAATATCTCCTCTGTCAATGAGATCTTGTACAATGTTTTTCAATCGATGGCAATTACTTGTCTTGTGACCCTTGCTCTTATGAAATTCACAATATTCATCATCATTCCACCAATTCGGTTTTACCTTTGGTTCATATGGAGGAAAATCTGAGACCGTGATCACTTTGTTTGCTACAAGCTTTTTGAATACTGATTCAAGTGGTTCTCCCAATGGAGTGTACTTCCTTCGTGGTTTAGCAGCCGTTTGATTGTTCACTTGATTGTTGGTAGAATTTGATCCAGAAAAGATGAACTTTGGTCTTACTGTGTTGGCATCAACAACACCATCATTAACTGTGTTCTTGTTCTTATTCCAAAACTTTGGTTTGTCCTTTCCCTTAAAGTCCTCTTTGTTTTCTTTGAATAGTTTGATAACTCCTTGTTCAATCAAGACCTTTTCTGTTGCTAGGCCCTTTTCAATGACATCCTTAAATGTAGACAAACAAGCTTTTCTGAGATCATAACCAATAGCCTTGTTAACATTTTGTGTGAACATTTCCACCATTTGTTTTTGCGGGATTTCACAAGAGCATCTGCTAGCTAAGTTTCTCCATCTTTGTAAAAATGACGCAAAAGATTCTCCTTCTTTTTGTTTCGTATTGCACAAGGTAGTAACTGAGACATCTGTTTCAATGTTGTAAGAGAAATGTTGAATGAATGCCTCTGCCAAGTCGCCCCATGACTTAATACCAGGAGGTAATTGAGAAAACCATTCCATCGCTTGATCTCCTAAGCTCTGTGGGAACAACCTCATCAAGTATGTTTCTTCTGCTGCTACCTCAATGCAAGCTGTGAAGAATTGTCTTATGTGTGCCTTGGGGTCTCCTCTCCCTCTATATTTGTCGAATTTTGGCGTTGCAAAGTGCGGAGGAAACGGAGGCATTGGAATGCTCTTATCAAAGGGATAAGGGCATATATCTCTCATAGTATATGTGGGTTTTGATGTGCCCATGTCTTCCACTTTCTTTTGTAGATCTCTAATTTGTTGCTCCAAATTATTTTTGGGAGGAGATGGATTTCTTGTAGCATATCCCATGTTTGAAACACCCATTTGAGGAGGAGCTTGTTGCATATATGGATGATACTGATCGTAGACATGTCCATATGGAGGTCGATATTGTTGCGACATGTATGGAGCACTTGGCATAATTTCTTGTTGAGGGACCCCATATCTGTTTTGTGTATATAAACCATATTCAATGGGCCTTTCATTTTCCATTGTGTTGCCCCCAATTTTGGCATGAGGTCTTCTTGTGTCAAAATTTTGAGGAAGTCCTTGAGTATCCATTTGTCTTGGTTGACCCATATCTTGAGCATGTGTTTGAACATAAGGCCTCCATGATGGTCTTTGAGTGTAAGTATCATGCATTTGAGCTTGTGTATGTGGGATTGCTGGTTTCTGAAGCAAAACTGATGGTGACTCCGGCATCATATTATTTGGTCCTCCACTATTAGGTTGAGTTTGTTGTGAAGGTCTACTTTCCATAAGTTGAGATAAGTCAAAATCATGTGGTATTTTAGCTCCACTTTGTGCCATCATGTTTAGAAAGTATTGACGATCTCTCCTCATTATCTCTTCAACCAATCTATTGAATTGAGGGTCCATTATAGATTCTTGTATGTCTGCTGATAGTATTGAAGAATTGTCCACATTATCATTGTGTGTAGCGTTGTGTATAGCGTTTGCGCTTTCCATATTTGGATTGTGTCTATAAACATTCATGTCTGGTAATGTAGTGTGCTCAGGATTGTAGAAGACATCATTGTCATACTCATAAGAACTCATGTTTACGGGCCCTTGAGCTTCTTTAGCTTTTCTCCTAGATTTTTGAAGACGGGTTTCAACCATGAACTAGGTGTTAGACCAATATGTGAGAGACTTAGACGAAAATGACAAGAGTATGTAAGACCAAGAGTTGTATGGAGTGTAAATGAATCTGAAGTTTACTTGCAATGTCCAAAGTGTAAGACCAAGTATGTATGTTGTAGAGTAGGTGTGACTTCCAAAGAGAGGATAGTTTCTCTTGATGAGGTAAGCTGACCTTGACTCTAAGTAAGACCAAATGAGACCCAAAGGTAAGAAACCTTGATGAGGGACCACTTAGCAAAGTGTTGTAGTATGTAGTGTGTTTACGAAGTATAGTGAGGACAAGCAAGTGACCTTTTGACTCAAGTTTAGACAAGTATGAATGTAAAATGAGGTATGAAGCAATGATGGACTGTGTAAGACCTTAGAACAGGCTGAATGCTAGATGAAACCTGAAGAGACAACCTAGGAAGCTCAAGTGTGCCGAAACTGATTTCTTTGTTTGCTTGACTGTTAAACTTTTTTCAAATCCTGACACAGACGCCTCTGTATACTTCACAGACGCGGTTTGAAGACACAGATGCTATTCTGTTTGACACAAACGTGATTCTGAGATTTCCTGTTGATGTTTGCTAAGACTGTAACAGTTTTTGCAATTGTGGACACAGACGCTCCTGTATACTTCACAGACGCGATTTCCAGACACAGACGTGTCTCTGTTCGACACAGACGCTGATTAAAACACAGACGCTATTCTGTACTTCACAGACGCGTTTATCAGACACAGACGCGGTTTTAACAGACACAGACGCGTTTCTGTAACCTTAGTGCAATCTTTCCTATCTGTGAATTTGTTTTGCTGTGACCAAATCTGATTTTTCGACTGTTTTTCGTGACAAGAGGACACAGTGTTGATGACCCAATGTTTGCAGACTGTTTAGACTCCAAAAAGTGTGTTGTTTGATGTAAAAAGTTTTTGCATACACTTGAAGACACAAAAGACACAATGTTTTGCTGTTTTGTCTTGATTGTTTGAATGTTTATCATAAGTCAAGCACAATTCTTATGGCTGGCCAGGACAATAATTGTTGATCCCACATGGGGTTTTACCCCCGAGGCTACGCTATTCAGAGCGGATACTTAGATGCTTGACCTCACTGGCTCCACCCTCGGCACTCACTTCTCGGGTCAGCCAAGCATCAGTCCCCATGAAAACTCCCCATGGCGAACTTTGTATCTCTACTAAGAACCGTATGTGTGTGGGCCGCTACCAGAGGTCCGACCTCCTGCCTCAACAACTAGAAGGATTTGGGCATCTAAAACAATGAGGTACTAGTAAGGGCATCCGCTCGTGTGGCCATACATGCGGCACTTTCAGCTCTGTAAATACAGAAGGCTCCCAGCCGGTAGGGGTTACGCCCTACAAATGATCAAATAAATTTGATCAAACGGGTTTATGGGGAGACATAGTGTCGGTATGAACTAATCAGCACACGTTATTCATAGTTTTCACCATGAATACATTTGATTATAGTGGCTTGGAAGAAGATGGCTTTTCTTTTGCTACCACTTGGGTCGTTCTCTTCTCACTAGTAGTCCTAATGACCACACGGGAAGACAGGCCCTCTAAAGAGTAAACAAAAAGAGCCTATTGCTCAAGACACAAAAGACAATGGTTCAATTTTAGTGCACCAATTGAAGTGTTTGCTAAGCTATGGAGACAAGGCACACAAATAAAATTACAAAACCCTAGCTAAGGCCCTGCAACAAAATTGTTAGTAGTTTGGGTTGTTTCAAATGATAACCCCTTCCTGCAAGCACACAAGTTAGGTAAATTTTAAGAAAACCCAAAAAGACTTTGTGAAAAGGGGCCTTCAACAAAAACGTATTTGCCTCCAAAGCAAGCTGCACAAACCGGGTTAGCTAGATCTGCAAAGGTTAGCCAAAAATAAACCAGATCTGAAACCCTAAGTACAAAATCCGAAAACCCGAATCAAAAAACTTAAAAAAATTTGCAAAACAGAATGCACAGACGCTGTTATACCAGACACAGACGCGTCTGTCCGACACAGACGCGGTTCTGTGATTCGCAGACGTGATTTCGGAACACAGACGCCTCTTTATTCTGCAGACGCGATCAGATGGTTCACAGACGCGATTCGGGATCACAGACGCGACTTTCGGAAACCTGCAAAAAAAAAAAGACAGAAACACAGACGCGATAAAAGATATCACAGACGCCTCTGAAATACAAAAACGCGATCCGAACACTCGCAGACGCGGAAAAAAAAAACCTAAAATGTCGTCGAAATCGTCCGATCTGCAACTTCAAAAATGCAAAATCTGCAACAAAAATGTTAAATGCAAAGGGACAAGAGTCCCACCGGGCGTGCCAAAATGTATATGGTGAAAATGGATAGCAATAAACAACAATATTGAAAGACTAAAATGGATTCAACCACCAAACCCTAGCCTAACAATGAACAAAGATCCACCATAACATATGAAGATAACCTAAGACAATGCAAAATAACTCAAAAATCACAAAGATTATACCATCACATGTCCACTAGGGTTTTGATCTCCATTCTTCCTATCTCCATTGATCTTGTTTGATATGCTTGCTCTCAGATTTTTATGTGCACAAGAGCTCAATAAAGAACGGAATGTGGTTGCAAGTAGAATTGTAGTGTAGCTAAGTCCTCCAAAATTAGTCATTAGGGTTTGGTAATGAAGAAAGCATCTCCTTAAATAGAAGACACAATAGAAAATGGAGGGTTAAGATTGAGAGGTGTAAAAAGGAGGTCGGCTAGGATTAGAGGGTAGGTAAAGGAAATACCAAAATAATGAAAGAGGTAGGTAGTGTAGGAAATAAGAGATGAATGACATGTGTCATGTGTAGAAAAGGTTAATGAATTAATTAAATAAATAAAGATTTATTTAATTAATAGAAGAAGTAGGACAATTAAATAAATAAAATATTTATTTAATTTAGGAAAGGGATAATTTAAATAAATAAATGTATTTATTTAAATGAGAAATAAGGCTAGAAGAGGATAAATGAATTAATTAAATAAATAAAGATTTATTTAATTAATAGAAGAATTAGGCTTAGATAATTAAATAAACAAAATATTTATTTAATTAGACATGACAATTTTGGGTGTCTACACCATCAAATAGACTTTGTTCCCAGTGCATCCCTACCCAATAAAGCTGCATATAAGCTCACACCTGATCAAAACAAGGAGGTGGCAAGGCAAGTGCAGGAGTTGTTGGATCAAGGACTGATCAAGAAGAGCATCAGTCCATGTGCGGTCCCGGTAGTGCTAGCATCAAAGAAGGGAGGCAAGTGGAGACTTTGCACCGATTCAAGGGCAATCAATAGGATCACCATAAGGTACAGATTTCCTATTCCTAGAATAGAGGATCTGATGGACTATTTAGGTGGTGCCATGTATTTTACTAAGTTGGACCTTGAAAGTGGTTATCATCAGATTAGGATCAAGGAGGGTGATGAGTGGAAGACCACTTTTAAGACCACATAAGGGTTGTATGAATGGCTTGTGATGCCATTTGGACTCACCAATGCCCCAAGCACCTTCATGAGGTTGATGAATGAGGTGTTAAAGGACTTCACAGGTAGGTTCATGGTGGTGTACTTAGATGATATACTCATCTATAGCAGAACCAAAGAGGAGCACCTAGAACATCTGAGGTTAGTCCTAGAGAGGTTGCATGAAGAGAAGTTGGCAATAAACTTAGAGAAGTGTGAATTTTTTAAGCAAGAGTTGGTCTACTTGGGATTTGTGGTGTCTAAGGGAACCTTGAAGATGGATCCAAGCAAAGTGGAGGCAATCTTGAATTGGCCTGCCCCTAAAACAGGAACTGAATTAGGAGTTTCCATGGTTTAGCTCAATTCTATAGAAAGTTTGCAAGGAACTTCAGTGGCATATGTGCACCAGTACTTGACACGATAAAAGGAGGCATAAAAACCAAATTCAAGTGGACTGAATAGGCTGATAAAGCATTCCAATTATTGAAGCAAGAAGTAGCCACAAAACCCATCCTACTCTTACCTACTTTTGACAAGCTATTTACATTGGAATGTGATGCAAGTGGCATTGCAGTAGGGGGTGTATTGAGTCAAGAGGGAAGGCCTGTGGCATTTTTTAGTGAGAAGCTTAATGAAGCAAAGAAGAAGTACTCAGCCTATGACCTAGAGTTGTATGCACTAGTTCAGTCTCTTAAAAAGTGGAGGCATTACCTACTCCCAAAGGATTTTGTGGTGTTCACAGATAACCAGGCTTTGAGTTACATTAACACTCAAGAGAATCTTAGCAATAGACATTTGAAATGGATGGAATACCTCCAATCCTTTACCTTTACCAACAAGCATAAAAAGGGGCAACTCAACAAGGTGGCAGATGCTTTAAGCAGGAAGTTGTTGACTGTCCAAGAGTTACAATTGCAGAGCATAGGAATAGAAGGTTTCAAGGACCTCTATGAAGTAGATGAAGACTTCTCATCAGCCTACAAGGTCTGCAAGGAGTTTGAGAATCATTTTCATGGTGAGTATGCATAATACACTCTTCAAAGTGGTCTCTTGTTCAAAGGTAATCAGTTATGTGTGCCTAGAGGATCCATGAGATAAAATCTCATACAAGAGAAACACAATGGTAGTCTAAGTGGACACTTTGGTATCAATAAAACCTTGGATCTAGTACTGAGGTACTACTATTGGCCTAGGTTGCCAAGGGATGTGAGAAGGTATGTGGAGCAGTGTGGTGTGTGTCAAAGAGCTAAAGGAGGGTCAAGTAATGCAAGCCTCTATCAGCCATTACCGGTCCCAATTAGGCCTTGGGAGTGTGTGAGCATGGAATTTGTAGTAGGACTCCCCAAGACAAAGACAGGTATGGATAGCAACTATGTGGTAGTAGATAGGTTTTCTAAGATGAGCCATTTCATTCCATGTAAAACTACTCATGATGCTAGCTATGTTGCACATCTCTTCTTTAAGGAGATTGTAAGGATTCATGGACTCCCACTAAGTATTGTTTCAGATAGGGACAACAAGTTCATGGGCCATTTTTGAAAAAACTTATGGAAAAGACTAGGGACCAATTTATCATTTAGCTCAGCTTACCATCCACAAACTGATGGTCAAACTGAAGTCATTAATAGGGTGTCAAGCAACTTGTTGAGGTGTCTAACCAAGGAGTATGGGCAGACATGGGATTTAGTCATTCCACAAGCGGAGTATGCCTATAATGACAGTGTAAATAGGACCACTGGAAGGAGTCCTTTTGAGGTTGTCTATGGCAGACATCCAAGGGGAGTGTGTGAACTAAGAGAACTTGGTTCCATGGAGATGAAGAGTGGGCAAGCAGTGGACTTCACTCAAACCATCAAGGAGGTCCAAGAACAGGTCAAGAGAGCCATCCTAGAGTCTACTCAAAAACTGAAAGCTAAAGTGGATGAGAAAAGGAGAGAGGTTCAATTCAAAGTGGGTGACTATGTGATGGTCCATCTGAGCAAAGCTAGAATGCAAAGCGACAAGCCTACTAAACTACAAATGAAGAGGGTAGGACCTTGTAGAATTCTATCAAAATATGGTGAGAACACCTACAAGGTTGATCTTCCTTCAGATTTGGCTATATCACCAGTCTTTAATGTTGCTGATCTGATATTATACAAGGGTGAAATAGCAGGGCAAACTAAGAATCAAGCCAAGGTACTGCAGGACTTGGATGTGAACGCCTTACTTCAAATGAAGTAGCCCATAGTAGAGGAGATCTTGGAGTCAAGGGTGAAACAGTCTACTAGGCACCAGGTCTATATGGAACACTTCGTGAAGTGGGTAGGTCAACCTGAGTTTGAAGCCACTTGGGTTGAAGAGGGCAGGTTCAAGAAACTTGGTATTGACCTGGCTCTCATTTCTCCCCTAGTTCCTTAATTTTGTGCAGAGGGGGAGTATGGTGCAGGAGTACCCTTCTAAGGTCTTCCTCCTTTTGGTTTTTGTTGGTGTTTTGCTTCTTTAAGAAGCCATTGTAAATGTAATAAGAGCCATGAGCTCATTGGTCTTATTTAGGTCCTAGTTTAGGTCCTAGGTTCTCAAGTCTTGGTTAAGGTTTCTTGTGGAGGAGAGGGTATGTGTGAAATTGATGAGTTTGGGGCCCTTTTAGCATGGTGGTGTCCATAGGATATCCCAATGTAGGCCTAAGAATCAAGAAAAGCAACATTGCAAAAGTTGCTCAAAAGTTGCAAAAAGTTGCATGACAACTTTTCAAAGTTGTCAAGCAACTTTTCCACCTAATAGGTCAAAAACCTTAGTTTAGCATGGAGAACCCTAATTTTGGCACACAAAATGAGGAAAGGATACTGTATATTGTTAAAAACCCTAAAATGATGGGTTGGATGTTAGTTTTTGTACGGCCCAAGAAAAGAGACCTTGACTGTGACTATAATTTTGTCTCTAGTCAGCACAAATGGAGCATCAGAGAGTGATAATGGATTGTTTTGCAGACTAAACTATGTTGAGAGATTTTTGTTGTGTTTACTCTTGAATTTTGAGCAATTAGTTTTAGTGTGTTGTGCAGGTTTTGAGTCCTTTGTAAATATTTTGTAAGACACTCTTTCACTGTCCAATTTTGGATTGTTTTGTGTCAATGGGTTGACAACTCCTATCCCCATTGTGGAATCACCATGAAACCATGTGGAATAGGAGTGCAAACCCTATACATTACCTCAGAGAAAGAAGGGCCCTTGAAGATGCAGGGAAGCCATCCAAAGACCCACTCCTAGGCGAGACTGGACAGTGCCCGACTAGGAAGGGTTAAGGATGCAGAGGTCCATGAGAGAAAGGAAGGTCAGAGGAGGATGCACCCTTTGGAGGAGTTGTAGAGGGGTGTGTGGAGCACCATTGGTGAGAAGGAGGAGCTTCCACAAATCCAGACAAGGTGGTAAAAACACCAAACCATCACTGTGACCCTGGCAGGCCTAAAAACCCTCTTAAAAACCCTTAAAAACCCCAAAATTCACCTAGGGCAGTGTACAGACACTTGGAGGCCCAAAACCTAGAAAATATTTGAGCTTTTGACAATTTAACAGTAGTCCTTTTGGGGAGTTTCACAAGTTGGGTCATCGTTTGCAAGAGAGAGCCCTAAAAGTCCGGAATGGAGGCCTAATTGGGCTTGTTCCTTGTAGCCCTATTTTGCAGGAAAGAAGCAAAATAGTGAGATCGGTAACAAATAGGAAGGTCTAAACCTCTTGGGGGCACATGAATGGATGGAAAACCATGTCTAATACCTGTCCTATCCTTGCTAGGACCTAAGAAGGTGTAGGACAAGCCAAACCCTTATTAGGCTAAATAAGGGTTCTTTTGAATCTCATGAGTAGGTGAGACCTTAGGAGAAGTATTACAAGTTGTTGGTGGGTGGATTGGGAAAGGTCAGGGGATTCCACAAGCAAGGGAAGTCCTAGAGACCCTAGGGTGTGGTTAGAACACCTGGTGATCCAAGGAAAGGATCAAAGAGCATAGACTAGGCTAGTCTATCCCATACCCATTCCCATCACACAATCACTACATACTATAATTGTAGAGATAAAATATAGATTGACAACATGTTCTTTCCAAATATGTTGCAATTAAGTACACAACAAAACATGCAACAAAAGCAAAAGAAAAAACTCTAGAACACATCACTAAAAGTTGATACACCTTGTAAACATAAAAAACCTAAATGAATTAGTCACACGAGCATATAGGAGGTTTCTAACAAAAACAATTATAAAAAGAGACATTGTTGCTCAAAGAATATGCAACATGATATTAAGGCTTCCATTAACATGGAGTAGTAGAAGATCTATTAATCTATATTTCTCACGTGAGGTTAATAAACCTATAGTTGTAAATGATGAAAATAATAAAGAATATGCAAAATATTTCCTTGATGGGTATAAAATAATCCTTTTGTATGGAAGGTGTTTCACTTATTGATGCAACTAAATCATGGACATATAATCCAAAATGAACAAGAAATGACTAATGAGAGGCAAACAAAATGATAGCTATTGTAAGAGTCATTTAATTATAGTTGTTGAAATGTGGAATGAACAACTACCAGGGGAAGGGTACCAGTAATGGACACAGCTAACTTTGCGCACATAGAACCCTCAAACCGTACGTCAGATTTCAATTTATTTATTTTGGTTGTCTTCATATACAACTTAATTGCTTATAACTAAAGATCTAGCTTCTGGGTAGTAACGATGCACATTGTGGAATTCTTTATATGCGAAAAGGTGAAAAAGTGGTCATTTAAAATTGTCGTCCCATACATAAACACCTTTGAACCAATAGTAGATCACTAGCCCACCAAAACATAATTTAAAAAAAACCAATTATAAATATATTAATGTGTAATTGTAAAATAAAATTCATTTAATATTAATACATTATACTCATGGGTCCGCATACATTTGTCACTTTATTATTAGGGGTATGTGGCCACCAAATTGGTGGCACACAATTTCATATTTTCTTACTGCCACATAATGGTCTATGTTGGCACACATGTCAAATATCAATGAAGCCCTAAAAACATGATATTTTGGCGAAATTGGGGATTATTTTTCGTGCTATTATTCTCCCACCACGGCTCTACAACTTACCAAGCCCTCCACTTGACAAATGACATTGCGAACGACTAGGTAATATGTGTGCATCATTCCTCTTTGCAATTTTCATGTTCAATGATGGATTTCTGCTCCTTTGTACCTGGATTTTGAGTTTTTTTTCATCATTTTTGTTAATCAATTTCATGTTCATTGATGGATTTCTGGTAAGGCGTTGAGGGTATCATTTTCATGATCTCTCACACTTTATAATGCATAATCATTACACAAAATGCGAAAATGGTAGATTAATGTTTGATCTTATTCGAAACCCCTTCATTTTTAAACATGATATTTAATGTGATTACTACTATGTCCTTGAGGGTTTAATTTCATATATCTCTGTCATTTTATAATGCATCAATCATTACACAAAATGTGTAAAGGATATATACTTATGTGATTTGATTTGTTACGCCTCATTTTTAATAATTAAATTAAATGGGTTATTGGTATGTCATTGAAGGTTTCAATTCAAATCTTTGTGTCATTTTATAATGCATAAAACATTATGCAAAATGTGTAAGGGGCTATTTCTTGTGTGATTTCATTCGTAACCCCTCATTTTTAATGATGACATTAAATGGGTTTATGGTTATGGTGTTCAGGGTTTCATTTGAATTATCTGTCTCACTTTACAATACATAAATCATTGCACAGAATGAGAAAATGATAGATTAATGTTTGATTAATTTCGAAACCCCTCATTTTTAATCATTATTGTTATGGCTTTAAGAGTTTCCTTACGAAATGCGAAAATGATACATTAATGGAATTACTGTTATGGCTTTCAAGGTTTCATTACATTCTTTAATTCCAAAATCATTATAGAGAATGTTACATACATATGATTATTGCTTGATTTTATTTGAAACCCCTCATTTTTATTCATAAAATTTATAAACGAATTTATGCTATGGCGTTGAGGGTTTCATTTAAATTATCTTTGTCACTTTACAATTTTTTGAGTAAAGAAGACCAGAACATACATATGAACACACATGTATCCATATGCATGCATTTGTATATGATATGCATACATATGTATCTATATGCATACATTTACTGAATTAAGTAAATAAGACAACAAGCATATACCCCAATTTCACCAAAATAGATATGTTTTTAGGGCTCAGTTAATATTTAAAATGTGTGCCAACCACACACTATACATGGCCAATCTTACTTCATATTAGTGGCCCAATTGGCAATTTTCAATATTATTTATGGTGTATATGTATATACATACACATGTACATCATACATACATATTCCTGTCCACTTAGTTTATGTGGGTGTGGGTGTGGGTGTGGTGTGTGTGTGTGTGTGTGTGTGTGTGTGTGTGTGTGTGTGTGTGTGTGTGTGTGTGTGTGTGTGTGTGTGTGTGTGTGTGTATTCGTGTGTATAAATTAGACATAAAACCAGCTATATACAACTAAATTATGCATAGTAACCAAGCTATATACACGGTTGATGGTGGAAAATATGGTGGTGACATAATTAGATAACCACACACTCCTACCATTAAAGTGACAAATGTGTGCAACCAATAACTATTTTCTGGTTATTTTTTCCAACCTAGCAGATAGGAACAAGGCTTTTGAGGGTGGCCCTTATTTTTTCAACCAGGTGGGACTCTTTATCACACCTTGGCATATTGTATTTAATTCTACTAAGGATCTTCCCTCTCGTGTGCCTGTGTGGATTCGATTGTCGAGGTTTCCGTTGGAATTCTGGAGAGAAGATATTCTTCACTCAATCTCACTGCTTCTTGGTAAACCTGTGGGTTTGGCTTCACAAACTCAAGATCGAAAGGTTCCTATGCTCGTATATTTGTAGAAGTTGATTTGAATAATCCTTTGCCAGAATCTATGGAAATCTATTTTGGGACATCTTCTTGGATCCAACAGTTGGACTATGAGACCCTGCCATTTAGATGCAGAAATTGTCATGAATATGGTGATTTACAATGAAGATGTCCCAGAAATAAATCTTCTAAACTGGTTATTTTTTATCCTCCTCACTCTATTATGGGGGAAGATAAGGGGAAAGCCCCTATGCCTAATGGTCTTGCTGATAAAGATGGCTTCATTCCTGTGAAACCTCAAAATAAAGACAAGGGAAAGAAGAGAACCTGGTTGGATAGGCAAAATGATGTCACCCTAAATAGGTTTGAGGTTCTAGAGGATTTGGTCCAAGAGGAAGGAGTTCTAGTTTAAATGTCCTTGGGTGCCCAATTTCAGCATGAGGTGCTGGATGGGGATTCCAAGAAAGAGGGTCGGGCCCTATCTTTGGAGAATAAATAGGATGTTCAAATGGTTATGGATTTGCCTTCCCATGTTCAGGACAACAAAGATCTTAGTGAGTCACAGGTTCCTAAAGGTGCAGTGGTCATGGCGTTTACTCCTCCTTCCACTATAGTGGCCTCAGGTTTAGTGAAGAGTAACAAAGCCCCACCTATTTTAGGCTTGCAGTAGAAGATCCTCAAAAAGGGTTCTTTAGACAAACCCTTAAGGAGTCGACGAAAAATGGATCAAGAAAAGGTTAAGCTTACTGGTGATACTTTGGTTGAGTCAGGGTCTGTGAAGCCCATTGATTCCCACTTCTCTCAACCACATAAATGATTGTGCTCTTGTGGAATGTAAGGGGGTTGAACAACATCCCTAGACAAAAGGTTGTTCATAGATTAATTGACTCTGAGTCTCCCGATGTTGTCTTTATTTAGGAAACCAAGCTTTCAGTGGATGGTTTGGCCAGTTGTGCTTTGTGTGTCTGGCCCTAGGGCCTTTGGTAGGGAGTGAGCTCTCATTGTAGTTTAGAGGGGATTTCTTGCTTCTAGAACTCGAGGAAAGTTTCCCCTTTATGGTGGTTTTCTAGCAGGTCTTCCATTTCTATGGTCGCTCCTAGCTAAGAGACTGGAGAAAGATGCCTCTTCTCTAATATTTATGCTCCTACTGATCTTGTGGGTAAGTCTCATCTTTGGGCTCACATCAATCTTGCTCAAGCTTAGGAGCCTTTTCTCCCCTGGATTTTGGCTGAAGATTTTAATGTTGTTACTAGTTTGGAGGAAAAGCGAGGTGGGTTATTCAGGCTTGATCCTTCCTCAAATTTACTCAGAGATAATATTGGTCTCTTGAATCTCATTGATGTAAAGCAAATTAATGGTGTCTTTACATGGAATAATAGGAGGAGTGGTGTTGAGGCTATCTCTGAAAGGCTTGATAGATTTTTGGTTTCTTGCTTTTGGGTGTATGATAGGTGGTCCACCAGTTCAAAAATTCTTGATTGGAGGGGTTCTGATCATTGGCCTATTAAGATTTTTATTACATCTTTTAGAACCTCCAAAGATCCCTCTTTCAAATTTCAATTGATGTGGCTTTGTGATCAGTCATTGAGGGATCTTATGGTTGATTGGTGGTATGAAGGGGTGCTTGCCCACAAGCGGGCTATGTACTCTTTTGGGAAGAGATTACAAAATGTAAAATGCAGGCTGGAGAGGTGGAATAAACAATGTTTTGGGAACCTGCATAGACACAAGATGGCAGCTCAATCCAAGTTGGATGAGGTTACACATCAAATTAGGGATCAAGGGATGACTGTGGAGCTCAGTATGGCCAAGTCCCTTGCTCTAAAGGACTCAGAAGAGTGGGAGTTGCGTGAGGAGATTTTATGGAAACAAAAGTCTCGTGTGGATGGGCTCCAAGAAGCTGATAGAAACACTACTTTTTTCATAATTTTGTTAAGGCTCAGAGGTATGGTAACTCTATTACCTCTCTCATTTCTTCAAAAGGGGTTCATCTTCCATCTAAAGAAGAAATTGCTACAGAAGCTGTCAGTTTTTCTTCTAATTTGTTTACCAAAGAGGATCCTGAAGCTATGGTGGAAGAGAGGGCCATCTACTGTATTCCCCCTCTTGTCTCTGTTGAAATGAATGATTCTCTCTTTCACCCCACTTTGTTGTCTGAACTTGAGGAGGCTGTGTTTCAAATGAAAAAAGGCAAGGCTCCTGGCCCTGACGAGTTTCCTATTGAGTTTTTTCAAGAATTTTGGGAGATTATAAAGTATGATCTTCTATATGTGGTTCAAGAATCTCATAGGAATAAACAAATGCTCAAATCTATGAATTCTACCTTCTTGGCTCTCATTCCCAAGAAGGAGGGGGCTAATAGCTTGGATCAGTACAAGCCTATTGATTTATGTAATGTTGTCTACAAGATAATCACTAAATTGATTTTTGAATGACTCAAACCTCTCCTCTGCACTTTGGTTTCTAAGGAGCAAGGTGGTTTCATTGATGGAAGACAGATCCTTAATGGATTTGTGATAGCAATGGAGGCTATTCATTCGATGACTTCCTCTAAGGAGAAGGCTATGTTTATTAAACTTGACATGGCCAAAGCTTATGATAGGGTGAGTTGGGATTTCTTACAGAAGATACTTTTGGCTTTTGGTTTTGGAGAAGAGTTAGTGAATTGGGTTCTTAGTTGTGTGACTTCTACCTCTTTCTCAGTTCTTATTAATGGGGAACCCTCAGAATTGTTTAGCGCTTCGTGAGGGCTTCGGCAAGGGGACCCTTTATCTCCCTGTCTATTTATTCTCATGGCTGAAGTTCTTGGCAGATTTCTCACTTCCCAGGTGAGACATGGTCTTATTCAGGGCTGGGGTTGGAGTAATTCTCTACCTCCCTACTCCCATCTTCAATTTGTGGATGACACAGGTTTGATGGGCAGGGCCAGAATCAATGAGGCAATGAATTTCAGGAGAGCTTTGGATATCTATTGCAAAGCCTCAAGTCAAAAAATTAATGAAGATAAATCATCCATATATTTCTTTAATACCCCTTGGCTTATTCAGAATAGGATTGCCAGGATCATCAGATTTCAGACGGGGTCCCTTCCTTTGTTGTACCTTGGGATTCCTTTAGATTTGGGGGTTCAGCGTGGAGATTTTTGGCAAGGAATTTTGGATAAATTTTGTTGTAAGGTTAATCATTGGACTTACAGGTGGTTATCCTCTGTTGGAAGAGTGACTCTTCTGAAGATTATGGTGCAAGCGCTTCCCATTTATAGGTGTTTTGTGTAGGCTCCCACCTCCAACTTTGTGAGAGAGTTAGATGCTCTTTCTCATCAATTTCTTTGCTCTAGTAGTTTTCTTTCTTCTAAGTGGAGTTTAGTTAAATGAGACTCTGTTTGTAGACTGAGACATGCTGGGTGTCTTGGCTTCAGATCTATTGCTTTGGTTAGCAAGGCCTTGGTGGCTAAGTTGTATTGGAGGTGGTGTAATAGTCAGGATTAGGAGTGGGCCAAGATTTTAACCCACAAGTATCTCCCTAGTGCTAATGATCATGAGGTGCCTCATCTTAGTTTAGTGGGCAGGGGCTCTTGTATCTGGGACACTCTTAAAAAAGGTGCCCAACTTATTAAAGATGGCCTTTTTCTGGATTTGTAATAGAGGCTCTGAAGCTCTTTTTTGGCAGGATTCTTGGGATGGTCACCCTCCTCTTATGTCTAGTTATCCACAACTTCAACCTCTTTCCAACATGTTCACTAATGCTGGATGGGTTAAGGTGGAGAATTTTAAAACATTTAGGTGCATTGGATAGGTTGAGGTGACTTGTTGGAAGGATCCTCTTGAATGGCCCTTGGGTGATTCAGATGAAGATCATGTGGTGTTGGTTAATATCTTGGAGGGTAGGTCATGTAGTTCCCTCAAGGAGAGAGATATTTTGGCTTGGGGTCCTAATCCAAAAGAAAAGTTTTCCATTGCTGAAGGTTATGCTCAACTTGATAGGAAATTGCATGGCCTGACGGATGTTCCCTGGTGGAAGAAGGTTTGGAATAGCTTCTCTTGGCCGAAATGTAATTTCTTCTTATGGCTGGTTGCTCAAAGGAAATGCCTTACATGGAAGAATCTTTGTAAGAGAGGCTTCCAGGGACCATCTATCTATTATCTTTATATGCATAATTAGGAAGACTGGTCCCACTTGTTTTTTCTATGCCCTTTCTCTAGGGAGATTTGGCACAAGTGGTGGAAGGCTTGGCAACATGCTTGTTTTCATGCTACTTCCTTAATTGAATTTTGGGATAGCTTGGGAAGACCCCCAACAAAGATCTCTTTTCTTCAAATGGCTTGGGCTATTGGGCCAGCTCTTATTATCTAGAATTTATGGTTGGAAAGGAATCAGACGGTTTTTTATGATTCACATATAGGCAGTCCTCAATTGTGGCAAAAGATAGTTAATAGGCTTCAGGAGACAATCTTGGCTAAGTGCAATTTGTCTAAAAATGTTGATCCGGGTGATTATGCTATTGTAAGGAATCTGCAATTGGAAAATATTAAAATGGGTTGTGCTGTTGGAAATAGATCTTGACATGCAAAGCAATGGATAAGTAGAGATGGAAGGTGAATTTCCCCTCCTGTGGGAATCTTAAAAATTAATACATATGACTCTTCCCGTGGGAATCCTGGACATGCAGGTATTGGAGGTATAGGTAGAGGTGATGATGGTTGTGTAGTTTTTTTCTTCTCTATTTATATTGGGCAACACTCTAACAATCTTATGGAGGCACTAGCTATTAAGATTGTTGTTGAGAAAGGCTGTTCTTTAGGATGAAGGAAGATTATTTATGAGTCGGATTCTTGGATTTTTGTGGACATGTTGAACAAACAAAATTTGAATGATGTGAGTTGGCAATTAGCTTCTGTGATCAGATAGATTTTACAAATGTGTAATACATTGGAATTTGTCTCCTTTTGTCATATTCCCAGGGAGTGGAATAGAGTGGTTGATTGTTTGGTCGAGTGGGCTTCAAAGCATGTTGATGGTTGGGATTTTAGAGGAAGGGATGGTCTACCTCCTGAGTATCTTGAAACTTTAGATAGGTTAATGCTAGAAGACAGGATGATGCAAGAACACCCAGTGGTGTAGGATCATTTTCCCTTTTATGTTTGTTTCATTTTCATTGTCATTTTTGAGGCCCTTCGAGGCTCCGAATGAGCCTGATTTTTGGTGTAATTATCATTAGAAATCCGATGGTTGGATCTACTGCTATGGTCACTCGACTTTGTAGTGGTGGTGCTAGTGGTTCTTTTAGGATCCTTTTAGTTTTTTATGTTGTCTTGGTGGGCCTAAGGCCTGTTCTTTGTAATTCTGTGATTTGTGAATAAATCTTTACCCCTTTTAAAAAGAAAAAAGAAAAAAGAAGAAGTGACAAATGTGTGCGAGTCCATATGGATAAACACTTTTAATTAGGTGTTATTAAATTTTAGAATTGGTTATTTTTCAAAATTATTTATGTTGTATACATACATACATATACATGTGTGTGTGTGTGTGTTTGTCTGTGTGGGTTTGACTATATGTACAAATCAGACACAAAACACAATATCAAACTCAATTCATGAAGCCACAATTCAAATCATACATTAATTGCAGATGTAGTATGAAATGACCGATTGTTTCCCACTTATATTCAAAATTCAAAATCAAGTACCAAAAATCAAAGAATAAGAGAGAATTTTCCAAGTCATTTTCATAACCAATTCTTCTCCACTTTCATCAAATACCCTTTGCAATATTCAGAGCTTACAAAGGCACCTTTATTCCCTGTTTTTACTGAATATCCCTTGCAATATTCAAAGCTCAGAAAGGCTAATTCATGTTTCCTCAAATTCATGTATTGTTTACATTGAAATTTTTTATTATTATTCGTAGAGTCCAAATATATTAACAACAACATCACTCATTTTTTAATCACATTTGTTTCACTTGCATCTTGCATCTTTTTAGTCATGTAAAGCACCACCAACATCTATTTTTTAATCATATCATAATTAAATCCTTAACTCTTGCATCTCCTGATATTATTTTGTCCTTGTTACTCGCACACACACACACACAGATAATAGTATGCCACAAACAATTTTTTGGTCAAATGATGATCTATATGGCATGGAGGATTTCATTCAAATGATATTTTTCTTTTAATACAAATCCATATACATGCATATCTACATAATGCATATACATACATATATTCATAATTTATATACACACATATATTCATAATGCATATTGTAGACACTCAAAATTGGTCATCACTCCTGCGTCGCTAACCTAATTTCTAACATGTCTTCTATGTCGCATTTGATTTTCATCATATGATGACATTATGTCATTCTTCTAATTTAAATTTTCTATTTTCCTAGTCATTTAAATTATTTCATCATTAATCATTCATTTCCTAACATTAATTGAATAATCTTTATTATTTGATTAAGTTCAATCCAACTTTAATTAAATAATCTTTATTATTTAATTAAATTCAATTTCATTTTCCTCGTAATTGAATAATTTCTTTAAATTATTTAATTAGCTAATTTTTTCATCAAAATTTTTTTATTTAACAAAATCTTAATTATCTTCCAAAAATCAAGAATGGAAACAAATCTTTATTTGTTTTTATTTAATTAATTTAATTTCTAATTATCCTCATCCAAATTCAAAAATGGCAATAAATCAAGAAAATGATTTTAAAAATTAAAATAAATCATTATCCAATTTAAATCAATTATTTTCTCATATTCTCCCAATTTTAAAAAATGTAAAGTATGTCATCATTTGATTTATATGTGTGTCGATCTGAATTTCATCCTCAAAAGACTACCTGCAACATGTTAGTTTCACAAAACACAAAGGAAATGCTACAGGAAATCCAAACTCAACCAATGAAATTACATGAAATACATATAAAATTAAAATACTATTATTACCTTCATGATTTATGTCTCATTGTGTCCTAACTCCACTGTTCCTGGTTGCAAATGGTGTGCTCTTAGACAAGCACTGATAGCTTCCAAGATGACATATGAAGAATGGACTGATAACTAATAGTTAACTGATACTATGGTATGCAATGCTAAATGATTATGCTATTTGCTTTAAGATTAAAACTCAGGGATGCATAAGTTTTCACAAATGATTAGCTTGCAAATTTACTTGAAGACTAAATTGAAGACTAACTCTCTCTCGACTCAAACTCTTGATTTTATAGACTTTGAGAGGATAAGATGATGTGGCTCAGATCAACGGTCATTGATCAGATCCGCAGATTTGGGTGTCTATGAGCAAAGGTGAAGGTTGAGAGAAATGGGGAAGGAGAAGATAAGTGTCACTCATTTCACCTTGACTGGGTTGCTGACTGAGGGAATATAGGGATGGTTGGAGAAAATTTAGGCATGAGAGGACAAGTGGACTCAAGTCCTACCTAAGATGTAGGGATGTTGGAGGGAATATAGAAGGAGGTTAAGAAATATGTGTATGTACACAATATTTCATTAACTTTGGAAGTTGAAGATGTTGGCAATATAACAAGGATATTGAGAAGGTTGTTGATGATTATGAACATAACTAATTAAAGATGTTTTACTGTCTTGATATTATTATTTTGTCATTGATGTCAAGAAATTGATTTTCTAATTCAGTATGATGTTGCCATATCTTAAGAAATATGATATGAAGATTATAAAGAAGTCGGTAAAGACACAGGAAAGAATATGATGAATAAAGGGATAAGTTATTCAATGGGAAACTCTACCGAGTCAGACAATGATGAGATCTTGATGTTTTAGATTGTTTTAACATCATACATATGTTGTAAAATGTAAAGGTTAATACTACACTATGTTATCAGGTAAGGAACCTAGTCGGTAAACCCTAAGGTTATCACAGTCCGTTAATGAAGACAAAATGTCTACTGAGTAAAGTTTAGTATTCACCGAGTTGTAACTGAGTTATAATAGAATGCATTAAATGTTTACATGTGATATTTAATGAAAGAAGCTAATGAGCTGGAGCGGATCAATGATTGGCAAGCCGTGGAAGAAGTTTGTTAACAAATCTAAGGCAATGGAAAGTTGGCAAGAAGATCTACAGCTCATATTGAACCGCATTACCCTAACACAAGTTCCAAGATGATTGTGCAAGTTCCGAGGCAGGGTAAAATATTTTTCAGATCGTAAGATATAATAAACCTAGACAAGATTGAAGATCTGATGGCTATGATTGATCATGGGAAATGCGATCAAGGAGATTAAGCGGTTAGATGATTGTTTATAAATAAGGAACTGTTGATAAACAGTGGATGTGGGCAAGTGTATGCACAGGGATGCTACATAGTGATCACCGAGCACAGAAGCTTGAAGACCTATTGGAATAACAAAGTATTGATGCCCAATAGATAGACAAGATTAGCTCTATGTCTAGATTGTGTTGAACAAATAAGAATCTGCTTTAGCATTTTAGATGTGAAGTTGCAGATAGATTGTATTACTGTTAGCTTGTGGAAGTAACAGGAAATCTCTTAATCGAGTGGACTTAATAGTCTTATAAGTAAATCCTCTAACAAGGTGACATTCAAAATGAGTGTTTGAAATCCATTGACAAGGTCACTTCTAACAAAGTGAAGATCCTAACAGATCTGAGGGAAATCCCTTAATCAGGTCACATCTAGCAATGTGTTTTGTAATCTTTAGCAGGATTGGCTTTTAACTGAGCATACTCTAGAAGTGTATATTTCTTAGTGGGTCCGAAATCCCACAGTGGTTTTTCCCTATTTGGATTTCCACATTAAATCTGGTGTTATGAGGTTTATATTGTTCATATGCTTTTGAGTTTGCATGTTTGACAGTTTTTATTCTATGACTGATATATGTTACTATAGACACCCAAAATTGTCCAGTCTAATTAAATAAATATTTTATTTATTTAATTATCTAAGCTTAATTCTTCTATTAATTAAATAAATCTTTATTTATTTAATTAATTCATTTATCCTCTTCTAGCCTTATTTCTCATTTAAATAAATACATTTATTTATTTAAATTATCCTTTTCCTAAATTAAATAAATATCTTATTTATTTAATTAATCCCACTTCTTCTATTAATTAAATAAATCTTTATTTATTTAATTAATTCATTAACCTTTTCTACCCATGACACATGTCATGCATCTCTTAATTCATACACTACCTACCCCTTTCATTATTTTATTATTTCTTTTACCTACCCTCTAATCATAGTCGACCTCCTTTTACACCTCTCAATCTTATCCCTCCATTTCTTATAGTGTCTTCTATATAAGGAGATGCTTCCTTCATTATCAACCCTAATCAATCATTCTAATCATCTTTTATGTACGTGACTACACTACGATCCTACTTGCAACCACATTCCGTTCTTTGTTGAGCTCTTGTGCACATAAAATCTGAGAGCAAATATATCAAGCAAGATCAATGGAGATAGGAAGAATGGAGATCAAAACTCTATTGGACATGTGATGGTATAATATTTGTGATTTCATTTGATTTGCATTGTCTAAGGTAATCTTCATATGTTATGGTGGATCTTTGTTGTTGTTAAGCTAGGGTTTTGTTGTTGAATTCATTTAGCCTTTCAATATCATTATTATTGTTATCCATTTTCACCATATACATTTTGGCACGCTCGGTGGGACTCTTGTTCCTTTTGCATTTCACATCCTTGTTGCAGATTTTGTGTTTTGAAGTTGCAGATCTAACGTTTTCGGCCGCATTTTGATATTTTCGCGTCTGCGCACTTTTGGATCACGTTTTTGATTTTCTGGCACGTCTGTGACATCTGGAATCACGTCTGTGTTATTGGCAGTATTTTATTTTGCAAGTTCTGGGAAAGCGTGTTTGTGTTATTAAGTCGCGTCTGTAATGTTTTTAGCCACGTCTATGTCCAGAAGTTGCGTTTGCATTCTGGAGCCGCATCTGTGTCTCACAGAACCACGTCTACGTCGTGAAGTCACGTCTATGTCGAGGGTAAACGCGTCTGTGTTCACCAGTTTCAAATTTTGGGTTTATTGATTCAGTTTTGGATTTTGCATTTAGGGTTTCAGATCTGGTTTATTTTGTGCTAACATTTTTAGACCTAGCTAACGAAATTGGTGCAACTTGTCTTGAAAGCAAAATCGTTTGGTTGAAGACCCCTATTTTCACAAAGTATTTTGGATCTAAAATTTACCTAACTTGTGTGCTTGCAGGAAGGGGTGATTATTTGAAACAATCCAAACTACTAACAACTCTTTGTTGCAGGTCCTTGGCAAGGGTTTTTGGATTTTTATTGTGTGCCTTGTTTTCATAGACTAGCAAACACTTCAATTGGTGCACTAAAATTGAATCATTGTCTTTTGTGTCTTGAGAAATAGGCTTTTTTTGTTTAATCTTTAGAGGGCCTGTCTTCTCGTGTGGTCATTAGGACTACTAGTGAGAAGAGAACGACCCAAGTGGTAGGGAGGAAAACCCACCTCTTCCGAACCACTATAAACAACTGTATTCATGGTGAAAACTATGGATAACGTGTGCTGATTAGTTCATATCGACACTATGTCTCCCCATAAACCTATTTGATCAAATTTATTTGATCAGTTGTAGGGCGTAACCCCTACCAGCTAGGAGCCTTCTGTATTTACAGAGCTGAAAGTGCCGCATGTATGGCCACACGAGCGGATGCCCTTACTAGCACCTTTTTGTTTTAGAAGCCCAAATCCTTCTAGTTGTTGGGGCAGGAGGTCGGACCTCTGGTAGCAGCCCACACACATACGGTTCTTAGTAGAGATACAAAGTTCACCACGGGGAGTTTTCGTGGGGACTGATGCTTGGCTGACCCGAGAAGTGAGTGTTGAGGGTGGAGCCAGTGAGGTCAAGCATCTAAGTATCCACTCTGAATAGTGTAGCCTCGGGGGTAAAACCCCATGTGAGATCAATCTAAGTATCCACTCTGAATAGTGTAGCCTCGGGGGTAAAACCCCATGTGAGATCAACAACTATTGTCTTGGCCAGCCATAAGAATTGTGCTTGACTTATTTTAAACATTCAAAACATTCAAGACCAAACAACAAAACATTGTGTCTTTTGTGTCTTCAAGTGTATGCAAAACAATTTTACATCAAAACAACACACTTTTCTTGGAGTCATTTTGAGTCTAGACACTTGCAAACATTGAGTCCTCATCAACACTGTGTCCTCTTGTCACGAAAAACAATCAAATAGTCAGATTTGGTCACAACAAAATGACTTCACAGATTGGAAAAAATTGCACAAATTTTGCAGAAACGTGTTTGTGTCGGACATAATAGCGTCTGTGTTGTATAACCGCGTCTGTGAAGGACAGAAACGCGTCCGTGTTTACAGAATCAACATTACACTTGCAAAAAAATCTCAGAAGTGCGTCTGTGTTGAACAGAGCCACGTCTGTGTCAGGAAACCACGTTTGTGAAGTATACAGGCACGTCTGTGTTCAGAATTGAAAAACTTTTACAGTCCAGCAAACAACCACAATCAGTTTCAGAATTCTTGAGCTTCCTAGGTCATTTCTCCAGGGTTTCATTTAGCATTCAACTTGTCTTTGGGTCTCACAAAGTCCATCATTGCTTCACATCTCACTTTATATTCACAATTGTCTAAACTTGAGTCAAAAGGTCACTTGCTTGTCCTCATCATACTTTGTCAACATACTACATACAACAACACTTTGCTAAGTGGTCCCTCATCAAGGTTTCTTACCTTTGGGTCTCATTTGGTCTTACTTGGAGTCAAGGTCAACTTACCTCATCAAGATAAACTATCCTCTCTTTAAAAGCCACACCTACTCTACTACATACATACTTGGTCTTACACTTTGGACATTGCAAGTACACCTTAGATTCATTTACATTCCATCCAACTCTTGGTCTTCCATACTTTTTCCATTCTTCATCTAGTCTCACACATCTCGGTTAATACCTAGTTCATGGTTGAAACCCGTCTTCAAAAATCTAGGAGAGAAACTAAAGAGACTCAAGAGTCCGCAAACATGAGTTCTTATGAGTATGAGAATGATATCTTTTTCAATTCTGATCATACTACATTACCTGACATGGATGCCTATAGAAACATTCCAAATGTTGAGAACATGGACACTACAAACAACAATGCTACACATAATGACAATATGGACAATTTTTCCGTACATTAAGCAAATGTGGAAGAATCCATTATGAATCCCCATTTCAATCGATTGATTGAGGAAATAATGAGGAGGGATAGACAATACTTCTTACAAATGATGGCACAAAGTGGAGCCAAGATACCTCATGATTTTGACATGTCTCAAATAATGGAAAATCAACCTTTGCAACAACCTCACTCCAACATGGATCAAAGGAGGCCTAATAGTGGAGACAATAGAGGACCACATATGGTACCTGAATGACCATCATCTTTGTTTCAAAAACCAGAGGTCCCACATACACATGGTCAAGCATATGATACTCACCTTTGCAGACCATTATGGAAGTCTTATGCAGAGAAATATGCTCAATCACATACCAATGCTAAGGATCAACCACCAAAGCAATTGGATATTCAAAGGCATGCTCAAAATTTGGACACAAGGAAACCCCGTGTCAAATTTGGGGGCAACACATTAGAACATGACATGCCTGTAGAGTATGGTATACATTGACAAAATAGATATTTCATTCCTCAACATGAATCTATACCAAGTGGTCCATATACACAGCATCATTATAGACCTCCTCCATATGAACATGTGTATGATCAATATCATCCATATATGCAACATGCTCCTTCTCAAATTGGTGCCTCAAGCATGGGGTATGGTCCAAGAAGTCGATCTCCACCTAAGAGCAATTTGGAGCAACAAATCAGGGACTTACAAAAGAAAATGGAGGACATAAATACACCTAAGCCAACATACACAATGAGAGACATATGTCCCTATCCATTTGACAAAAGCATTCCAATGCCTCCTTTTCCTACACACTTTGTGACGCCTAAGTTTGATAAGTATAGAGGAAAAGGGGATCCTAAGGCACACATAAGATAGTTTTTCACAGCTTGCATTGAGGTAGCAGCAGAAGAGACATATTTGATGAGATTATTCCCACAAAGCCTAGGTGATCAAGCTATGGAATGGTTCTCCCAACTTCCACCTGGTATTAAGTCATGGGGTGACTTAGCAGAGGCATTTATTCAACATTTCTCCTACAACATAGAGACAGACATATCAGTCACTACTTTGTGCAACACCAAGCAAAAAGAGGGAGAGTCTTTTGCATCATTTTTACAAAGATGGAGAAATCTAGCCAGTAGATGGTCTTGTGAAATTCCACAAAAACAAATGGTAGAAATGTTCACACAAAACATTAACAAAGACATTGGCTATGATCTAAGGAAAGCTTGTTTGTCCACCTTTAAGGACGTCATTGAAAAAGGCTTAGCGACAGAAAAAGGTCTTGATTGAACAAGGAGTCATTAAGATATTCAAGGAAAACAAAGATGACTTTAAAGGAAAAGACAAGCCAAGATTTTCAAATAGAAACAAGAACACAGTCAATGATGGTGTTGTTGATGCCAACACAGTGCGACCCAAATTCATCTTTTCGGGATCAAGTTCTACAAACAATCAAGTGAATACTCAAACAACTTCCAGATCACAAAGGAAATACACTCCCTTGGGAGAACCACTTGAGTCAGTTTTTAAGAAGGTAGTGGCAAACAAAGTAATCACAGTTCCAGATTTTCCTCCATATGAACCAAAGGTCAAACCAAATTGGTGGAATGATGATGAGTATTGCGAATTTCATAAGAGCAAGGGTCATAAGACAGGAAATTGTCATCGACTGAAGAACATAATACAAGATCTCATTAATAGAGGTGACATTGAGATTGAGGGACATTCATCTAATCAAGAACATGAGATGTTTAAGGAACCATTCCCAAAACATGACAAGGGAAAAGCTAAAGCCACAGATGACCAAACCAACTATACCAGAGCAACGTATAACTATGATTCAACTATCAATCACATCTCGATGGACAACTATGTTTCTACCATTATCATCAAGGACAAAACGTTTGAGAATTCTACCTGGAGACCCAGGATTGTCCTAAAAGGTGTTGGATCTTCTTCCGAACCTACCTCTAAATGTAATGTCACAACCCGCCGAGGTAAAATCACTTTGCAAGGTGCTCCAGCCAAGAACACTGCCTCCTCATCAACCAAACTTGAGTAACCTTTATAAACAAATGGTGGATGACCTGAAACAACACTTCACAAAGATAGAATTTGAGCAGATACCAAGAGAGCAGAATCGCACCGCAGATGCCATGGCTACAAATGCTTCACTGATTGATCTACCTCCAAACGAGGCCCGTTATGAGTTCTTGGTGGATAACCTTTTGGTTCCTTCATATGAGATCATGCCTACTAAGATGATATGTGTTGTTGGTCCCGAGTCCCAGTTATATGGTTTTATCTTCACATACCTTCGTGACAATACCCTACCTCCTGATCTATCAAATAACCAACGTCGCACTTTCATTCGCCAATCCTCTCGATTTGTCATTTTAGCTAATATTCTATACCGGCAAGGTCTATATGGCACTCTTCTTAGATGTTTAGAAAGCGACGAAGCTCAGATTGCATTATGTGAAGTGCATGAAGGGATATGTGGTCCGCATGCTAGTGGTCCTACCTTGGCCAAGAAACTCATCAGGACTGGATATTACTGGCCCAATATGGAAAAAGACTCATATCAGTTTGTCAAGAAATGTAAGCAATGTCAAATTCATGGAGACCTCATTCATGCACCAGCACAAGAACTTCAACCAATTGCGTCTCCTTGGCCCTTTTGTCAGTGGGGACTCGATCTCATAGGCAAGATTCACCCTCCTTCTTCCAATGGTCATAAATTCATTATCACTACCACAGAGTATTTCACAAAATGGATTGAAGCCACGCCTCTCACACAAGTCACTGGAAAATAGATTGCTACGTTCATCCTCAACTATATCATTTGTCGATACGGTATTCCTATTTCCATTATTACTGATAATAGGCGTCCCTTCAAAAATCAGGATGTTTGTAAACTCTGTGACCACTTCCATATTTCCCATCATTTCTCCACACCATATTACCCCCAAGGTAATGGCCAAGATGAGGCATCTAATAAAACAATCCTTAAAATCATAAAGAAGACAGTCAACGACGCTGGTCGTAATTGGCATATCCAACTTAATCCTGCACTTTGGGCTTACCGCACAAGTGTTCGCACACCTATAGGAGCTACACCCTATTCACTTGTCTAGGGCGCTGAAGCCATCTTGCCTATTGAGGTCAAGCTACCCTCTTTATGGGTCTCTTTGCAAAACATCATCAGTGATGAAGACTATAGGGTCTCTCGCTTACAAGAACTGGAACTACTAGATGAACGAAGACAAACTGCTTTTAATCATCTCAAAGCTTACCAACAACGAATGAGTCGCAGCTACAATCACAAGGTCAAGCCTTGCACCTTTGAGGTAGGTGATTTGGTTCTCAGAGAAAACCCCAAAAATCAGCAAGACAGAGAGAAGAAGGGCAAGTTCGAACCAAATTGGCTTGGTCCTTACATCATTACAGTAGCATATGGATCTGGGGCATATCAGCTCTCAACTACAGAAGTTGAACCTTTGGAGGATCCTATCAACAACATGCACCTTTGCCAGTTCTACACATAGATCTTCAGAGTATCCTAATTCAAAAATACAAAAAAATCAAAAATACAAAAAAATTATAAAAACAAAAAAATCGTTACTTGGTGAAAACCTGGCAAATAGGCGCCTTGTGACACAAAAAAAAAACATTGAAAAATAAAAAAAAGTAAAGAGAAATAATTTCATCCAATGGTGAAAACCACTTCGGTGGCGCCCTGGGCAAGTACCATGGTGAAAACTGGGTCACCAGCGCCATGCGTAGAGACATCGCTCCTCCCTCCTTCAGGATTCATTTTCATCCTTTCACTTTGCACACACTCACAACCTATTTGTTTGTAATAAACTTACCCATTCCCATCATGGCTTGTTATTGATCTACCTAAGATTGGTTAGCCATTCATAAT